>NC_135973.1:2165021-2272521 GCF_053455715.1 Rhinoraja longicauda
AGAGAGAGAGAGAGAGAGAGAGTGAGAGAGAGAGAGAGAGAGAGAGAGAGAGAGAGAGAGAGAGAAGAGAGAGAGAGAGAGAGAGAGAGAGAGAGAGAGAGAGAGAGAGAGAGAGAGAGAGAGAGAGAGAGATGAGAGAGAGAGAGAGAGAGAGAGAGAGGAGAGAGAGCAGACTTCAGACTTGACACAGCGCGAAACAGGCCCTTCAAAGGAATACTGGGCGAGCGAATGAGTGTGTTATTGTCATCTTCCTTGTATATGCACATACTTGGCCAATAAGCCTACTCATCCATCCATCCATCCATCCATCCATTCATTCATATATGATAGGTCACAGTGAAACTCTTTGCTTGGTATGTAAATGGCCCCCACCTCCCCTCATTGTGCCCCCCCCACACCGGTCCTCCATTGTTCTCCACCCCCCCACTCACAGCGCCCCCCCCCCCCCCACACCGGTCCCCCATTGTCCATTGTTCTCTCCCCCCCTCCCCCCACTCACGACCATCCCCCCCCACAATGGTCCCCCATTGTTCTCCCCTCACGGCGCCCCCCCCCACACACACTGGGTCCCCATTGTTCTCCCCCCCTCCCCCCCTCTCACGGCGCCCCCCCCCCCTCCCACACCGGGTCCTCATTGTCCATTGTTCTCCCCCCCTCCACCCACAGCACCCTCCCCCCCACCACCGCCAGGTCCTCCTTTGTTCCATCCCTGGCCCGTCGAGACCAGTGATCACACCCGTTCACACGAGTTCTATGTTCTCCCACTTTCCCATCCACTCCATGCACACTGGGGGCAGTTTACCGAGGACTGATTAATCTACATACTAGTACATCTTTTTGTATCACAGAGTGCTGGAGTAACTCAGCGGGTCAGGCAGCATCTCAGGAGAGAAGGAATGGGTGACGTTTCGGGTCGAGACCCTTCTTCAGACCGGTCTCGACCCGAAACGTCACCCATTCCTTCTTCTCCCCAGGGATGCTGCCTGACCCGCTGAGTTACTCCAGCATTTTTGTGACACCTTCGACTTGTACTAGCATCTGCAGTTATTTTCCTACACTCCTAGCATGTCTTTGGAATGTGGGAGGAAACAGGAACATCCGGAGAAAACCCAGTGTAGGTCACGGGGAGAACGTGCAAACTCCGTACAGACAGCGCCCGTAGTCGGGATCGAACCGGGGCCTCTGGCGCTGCAGGGGGTGAGAGTGGCGCAGCTGGTAGTGCTGCTGCCTCACAGTGCCAGAGGAAGTCTCTCGCCCAGTGCCCACAATTCTAAAAGGAGGTCTGGAATATAATTCCTCGTGACATGCCCATTACAACAACAATAATTACTTATTCAAAGTATTTCCAGTTCCCTGGCTCATTGCTCAAACCTTGTGCTTTTTTTACATATAAGACAGATATTTCATACTGACGTGTTTTTGCAAAATCATATATCATCCACGTGGAAATAATCAGCGATGTAAACACACACAGCTGCGATCCCCCGAGCTGAAGAGAGAAACACGGCAACAATCTCCCTCCAAAAATTAAATAACATGATGTTTTATTGAGAGACAAGGAAGATCTCGATTCCTTGGAGCGCAGGAGGATGAGGGGTGATCTTATAGAGGTGTATAAAATCACAAGGGGAATAGATCGGGTAGAGGAATAGGAGAACGTGCAAATAGGAGAACGTGCAAAATAGGAGAACGTGCAAACTCCGTACAGACAGCGCCCTTAGTCGGGATCGAACCCGGGTCCCTGGCGCTGTTTTGCACGCTGCCTCACAGCGCCCGGGACCCGGGTTCCATCCCGACTACGGGTGCTGTCTGTACGGAGTTTGCACGTTCTCCCCGTGACCTGCGTGGGTTTTCTCCGGGTGCTCCGGTTTCCTCCCACACTCCAAAGACGTGCGGGTTTGTAGGATAATTAGCTTCGGTAAAATGATGTGAATTGTCCCAAGTGTGTGTAGGATAGTGCTGGTATACACGGCGATCTCCGGTCGATGCGGACTCAGTAGGCTTAAGGGCCTGTTTCCACACTGTAGGGTGAGGGGTGATCTTATAGAGGTGTATAAAATCATGAGAGGAATTGATCGGGTAGATGCACAGAGTCTCTTGCCCAGAGTAGGGGAATCGAGGACCAGAGGACGTAGCATTAAGGTGAGGGGGGATAGATTTAATAGGAATCTGAGGGGTAACTTTTTCACACAGAGGGTGGTGGGTGTGTATGGAACGAGCTGCCAGAGGAGGTAGTTGAGGCTGGGACTATCCCAACGTTTAAGATACAGTTAGACAGGTACACGGATAGGACAGGATAGGACCAGAGAGCACATGTACAGCACCCGGGGTCAGGATGGAACCCAGGTCTCCGGCGCTGTGAGGCAGCAGATTTACCCACTACGCCAACGTGCCACACGCATGTTATTTTAAATTATAAAGGTTTCAAACAGCATAGTTAGAGAAAATCTGTTCTTGCAGACAGTTCCAGAGGAATAGATTTAAGATAATTGGGAAAAATCAATAAGGTGAAAAGAATATTTTTAAACATAGCGGATTGCTATGATTTGAAATTAAAATTATTGAAAAAGTATTGAAAACTAAATCAGAAGTAACTTCCCAAAAGGAAAGAAAAAAATACAGGGTGCTGGAGTAACTCAGCGGGTCAGGCAGCATCTGTGGAGAACATGGATAGGTGACGTTTCACAGAGTGCTGGAGTAACTCAGCGGGTCAGGCAGCATCTGTGGAGAACATGGATAGGTGACGTTTCACAGAGTGCTGGAGTAACTCAGCGAGTCAGGCAGAGTCTGTGGAGAACATGGATAGGTAACGTTTCACAGAGTGCTGGAGTAACTCAGCGGGTCAGGCAGCATCTCTGGAGAGAAGAAATTAGTGACATTTGTAACGTCAAGATAAATAAGAAGGGTCTAGACCTGAAACGTCACCCATTCCATTTTCTCTCCAGAGATGCTGGCTGACCCGCTGACTTACTCCAGCATTTTGAGTCTATCTCCGGTGTAAACCAGCATCTGCAGTTCCTTCCTGCACAAATTAATAGGGTCGTCTTTGAAAAGCTATTGGGAAGGGCAGATCTAATTGGTCAATCCTTTCGAGAAGGTCACTCAAAAGGCAATATGGACTGATCAATGATTCCATGAGACAGATCATCTCAGATTGAGATAGATTGAATTTTTTTGAGGGAAGTGGGGAAGATCAAACGGTGCGGGGGAGGGGGGTTTGTAACTTTGTCAGCGCCCTTTATGGGCGACTATTTGCATACCTTGGGTATTTAGTGCAAGTGAAGAATTTCACTGAATTTGAAAGAAGGGGTAGGAATAAATAAGTGTACACTTCTTCCCACTCCTTTCCCAACATGTAAGATTTAATTTGTGTTGTTTATGAGAATGTATTAATTGAGTTGTGTATAGTTTTATCGTTCATTTTTATTTTATTATTATTTTGTTTTGATTTTATCTTTTTTTTTGTTTTACATGTTTGAAATAAAATATAAACAAACAAACTGTGACTTGTAACCTGTGACAATAACATATTCAATTCAATTCAGATCGACTTGCTTTGAAGTGAGGTTTACAAGCCTTTAGAGATTTTTGGTCTACACTTTCCACTTTCGCTCCTCACAACACAATAGACAATAGACAATAGGTGCAGGAGGAGGCCATTCGGCCCTTCGAGCCAGCACCGCCATTCAATGTGATCATGGCTGATCATTCTCAATCAGTACCCCCGTTCCTGCCTTCTCCCCATACCCCCTGACTCCGCTATCCTTAAGAGCTCTATCTAGCTCTCTTGAATGCATTCAGAGAATTGGCCTCCACTGCCTTCTGAGGCAGAGAATTCCACAGATTCACAACTCTCTGACTGAAATTTTTTTTCCTCATCTCCGTTCTAAATGGCCTACCCCTTATTCTCAAACTGTGGCCCCCTGTTCTGGACTCCCCCAACATTGGGAACATGTTTCCTGCCTCTAACGTGTCCAACCCCTTAATAATCTTATACGTTTCGATAAGATCTCCTCTCATCCTTCTAAAGACATTATACATTTCCAACTGTAACTTTTCCCCCTAATGTTTCAGAACTATGTAAGAATGTAATCTTTGATGATTAGAAATCTTGCCATCCTCAGGATTTGCAGGCGGTTAAAAAATATATATATATTTATCTTCACACTGCAAATCACTGTTCCTCCATGTGTAACAAACAAAGATGCATTGAGTGATTATGTAAGTCTTAAAATTTATTCTCGTCCTGAAGAAATGAGTCAAAAGGAAAATGCGAGAGAATTTGCAAAGCTATTGGATCAAAGAAATCGCACTTAGATGTTTGCTCTTGAAACTAAGAGACTTAGGGACCATAAATAAATAACTAGTTAATTCTCGCTGCACATATTTGTCGTCGATCTGCCACTTCATATTTTATCTGTTTTAACACCGCTGATTTTGTTTCTTAATGTCTTGCTGCACTATCCCCACAGATGGTAAAGATAATTTTTTAAAGAAAAACCAAATTTGACATGATAAAATGAGAAAAATCTCCCATTAGATGTCACGCCTAAAGATTGATCAAGCATTCGTTTAATTTATTAGGTTTAAAACACTGCAGTTCTTCACTTGAGGAGTAAACACGTACATCCTATTGTGCTGGAAGGTTCTGCAGATGGTGGTTTAAGGGAGGGACAGTGGAGCAGCGGTATTGATGCCTGACTGAGCCCCAGAGACCCCGGTTCGATCCTGACTACGGGTGCTGTCTGTACGGAGTTTGCACGTTCTCCCCGTGACTGCGCGGGTTTTCTCGGAGATCTTCGGTTTTCTCCCACACTCCAAAGACGTCGTTAATTACTAGGTTAATTCCCGGAATGGCGGGACTGTCGTATGTTGAAAGACTGGAGCGACTAGGCTTGTATACACTGGAATTTAGAAGGATGAGAGGAGATCTTATCGAAACATATAAGATTATTATGGGGTTGGACACGTTAGAGGCAGGAAACATGTTCTCAATGTTGGGGGAGTCCAGAAACAGGGGCCACAGTTTAAGAATAAGGGGTAGGCCATTTAGAACGGAGATGAGGAAAAACGTTTTCAGTCAGAGAGTTGTGAATCTGTGGAATTCTCTGCCTCAGAAGGCAGTGGAGGCCAGTTCTCTGAATTGTGGATAGGGTGAGCAGTTTCAAATACTTGGGAGTCCGCATCGCAGAGGATCTGACGTGGGCAACGCACATTGCCGCACTGGTGGGTAAGGCTAAGCAGCGCCTTTACCACCTTAGACAACTGAGGAAATTCAGAGTGTCGCTGAGGATCCTTCATTGCTTCTACTCTGGGGCTGCAGAGAGCATCCTGTCCGGCAACATTACAGTCTGGTTTGGGAACAGCTCTGCCCAGGACAGGATGGCCCTGCAGAGAGTAGTGCGTTCGGCAGAACGCACCATGGGAACTACACTCGTCCCCCTGCAGGACCTATACATCAGGAGGTGCAGATCCAGAGCAAGCAAGATCATGAGGGACCCCTGCCACCCCAGTAACGGACTGTTCCAGATGCTACGGTCAGGCAAACGCTTCCGCTGTCACGCTGCTAAAACAGAGAGGATGAGACGGAGCTTCTTCCCACAGGCCATCAGGACTGTCAACTTTGATAACCCCAGAGACTAAATTTTTGTCGACACTTTTTGTGCTATGTTTAGTAACTTATTAACTTTATTTATATGCTGTAACTGTAATTATTTTTGTGCACAACCCGCAGGCATTGCCACTTTCATTTCACTGCACATCGAGTATGTGTATGTGACAAATAAATTTGACTTGACTTGACTTGACTTGCATTCAAGAGAGAGCTAGATAGAGCTCTTAAGGATAGCGGAGTCAGGGGGTATGGGGAGAAGGCAGGAACGGGGTACTGATTGAGAATGATCACATTGAATGGTGGTGCTGGCTCGAAGAGCCAAATGGCCAACTACTGCACCTATTGTCTATTGTTATCTTTTCAGTTTTTGAGCATTTCTGGAATTTTAATTTTAAGCCTTTGATTGATGTTTAAAATTACATTTTTATGAAGAAATGGTGCTGGATGTGTTATCCAATTAATAACATATTAACACCTTTCTCTAACTTATGAAGAGAAAACAAGTTTTCAATTAATCTCTGAGTTGCTAAACGCATCAAAAGACCCAGAACAATAAGGTTGTGGACAAGAGGTGTCGCAGATGCTGGAACCTTGACCAAAACACAAAGTAAGGGAGTAACTCAGCGGGTCAGGCAGCGTCTGTACAGGGGGTAGAGGTTTATGTACAATTAATGGCAAGACCTTTCAATAGCAGTTCGGTCTTGGTGACAACACAGTGGATGGGGTGGTAAAGAAGGCATATGGTATGCTGGAATCTTGCACAAAACACAAAGTGCTAGAGGAACTCAGTGGGACAGGCAGCATCTCTGGAGGACATGGATACAAAATTTGTTGTTATCGTTCCAAACACAAATAAGAAACGAAGAAAGTTTTTGCCCCATTTATTAATTTTGAATTGAAAGTTTCCGGAATTTTAAGCTGGCTTTGACAGACGTTTTAAAATTAAAGTTTTCCAAAGAAATGTCGCTGATTGAGTTATGCAATTAATAAAACATTAACACCTTTCGTGAGAATGGACAGATGATGTTTCAGGTCGAGACCCTTCTTCAGATTCAATAATGTGGTAACTGTGTTTGTTATTTATTTCCTGACTTTTATATTTTCATAAGGACTATGGTGGCCTATCCATGTTCTCCAGAGACGCTGCCTGACCCGCTGAGTTACTCCAGCACTCTGTGAAACGTCACCTATCCATGTTCTCCAGAGATGCTGCCTGACCCGCTGAGTTACTCCAGCACTGTGTGAAACGTCACCTATCCATGTTCTCCAGAGATGCTGCCTGACCCGCTGAGTTACTCCAGCACTCTGTGAAACGTCACCTATCCATGTTCTCCACAGATGCTGCCTGACCCGCTGAGTTACTCCAGCATTTTGTGTCTTTCTACGGTTTCAACCAGCATAGAAACATAGAAAATAGATGCAGGAGGAGGCTGTTCGGCTCTTTGAGCCAGCACCGCCATTCATTGTCATCATGGCTGATCATCCACAATCAGTAACCCGTGCCTGCCTTCTCCCCATACCCCTTGATTCCGCTAGCCCCCTAGAGCTCTATCTAACTCTCTTTTAAATTCATCCAGTGAATTGGCCTCCACTGCCCTCTGTGGCAGAGAATTCCACAAATTCACAACTCTCTGGGTGAAAAAGTTTTTTCTCACCTCAGTTTTAAATGGACTCCCCTTTATTCTAAGACTGTGTGGCCCCTGGTTCTGGACTCCCCCAACATCGGGAACATTGTTCCTGCATCTAGCTTGTCCGGTCCATTTAGCATCTGCGGTTCCTTCCTACACATTTCCCCTGTTCCTGGATTCCCTTCCCCATTGCGGATGTATCCCCAGCTGTATTACCAAGGGACTTATTAGATAACAGTATCCCTCTGAGCATTCACACTGAGATAACCCTGATCCAGCCTTATCACTTCCAGACAAAGGCTCGGCAGGCAGTAGCGGTCCTTGTAATCCATCACTGTCACCAGCATTAAGGAAATTACCTGTCGCTCGAATCTTGGCTTGAGATTCTGAGATTAAACACAAACTTTGAAAATGCTCCAGGGTGCTAAACTGCTGCAAAAACAAATCATCAGAAAATTAATTTCAATTGGGTTGCCTCCACATTAATTATTGCAGCTGCATACACTCGGAACGAAAAATAAATTTAAAAAATCCAGTCAGTAGCACAAATTAAAGGGACTTGATTCTTTCTTGAATTTGCAAAAACGCACATTGGAGGAACAGCATCTCATATTTCGCTCGGGCAGCTTACAGCTTACAGTGGTATGAATATTGACTTCTCTCACTTCAGGTAGCCCCGGCACTCCCTCTGTCCCTCCCCCACCCAAGTCACACCAGCTTCTCGTTCTCACCCAACGAACAGCCAACGATGGCCTGTATCCTTTATCATCGTTACTGTCTTTGCATGTCTTTCATCCATTTTTCTTTATCTCTCTACATCAACGTACGGAACGTATAAGATTATTAAGGGGTTGGACACCTTAGAGGCAGGAAACGTGTTCCCAATGTTGGGGGAGTCCAGAACCAGGGGCCACAGTGTAAGAATAAGGGGTAGGCCATTTAGAACTGAGATGAGGAAAAACTTTTTCAGTCAGAGAGTTGTGAATCTGTGGAATTCTCTGCCTCAGAAGGCAGTGGAGGCCAGTTCTCCGAATGAATTCAAGAGAGAGCTAGATAGAGCTCTTAAGGATAGCGGAGTCAGGGGGTATGGGGAGAAGGCAGGAACGGGGTACTGATTGAGAATGATCAGCCATGATCACATTGAAAGGCGGTGTTGGCTCGAAGGGCCCAATGGCCTCCTCCTGCACCTATTGTCTATTGTCTATCTCTCGTTTCCCTTATCCCTAACCAGTCTGAAGAAGGGTCTCGACCCGAAACGTCACCCATTCTTTCTCTCCAGAGATGTTGCCTGCCCCGCTGTGTTACTCCAGCTTTTTGCATCTATCTTTGGCAAATAGTATCATTGCATATTTAAGTTTCATAGATATTTAAATGCTCAATAATCTCGCCCAATGTTATGTGTTCCTTTTCTGCAATAAATGCCCCTCCATTGTCAGAATGAGGCCCAGCGCAAATTGGAGGAACAGCGCCTCATATTTCGCTTGGGCAGTTTACACCCCAGCAGTATGAACATTGACTTCTCCAACTTCAGGTAGCCCCTGCTTTCCCTCTCTCTCCATCCCCTCCCCATTCCCAGTTCTCCCAAAAGTCTCCAACTACACTCTATCTTTGTCCCACCCCCTCCCCTGACATCTGTCTGAAGAAGGGTCTCGACCCTGAACGTCACCCATTCCTTCTCTCCAGAGATGCTGCCTGACCTTCGGCCCACCGAGTCCACGCCGTCCAGCGATCCCCACACATTAACACTATCCTACACATATCCGCTGCGCCACCGTTTTCTCCGAGATCTTCAGTTTCCTCCCACACTCCAAAGGTTTGTCGGTTAATTGTAGGTTAATTTGCTTGGGATGAATGTGATCGTGCCCCTAGTGTGTGTAGGATAGTGTTAGTGTGCGGGGAAACCCACACGTCTTTGGGATGTGTGAGGAAACCGGAGCAGCTGGAAGAGACCCACGCAGTCACACAGCAGAACCAGTAAACTAGAGAGCAGTCCCGAACTACTATCCACCTCATTGGTGACCCTCGGACTATCCTTGATCGGACTTTGCTGGCTTTACCTTGCACTAAACGTTATTCCCTTATCACGTATCTGCACGCTGTAAATGGGTCGATTGTAATCATGTATTGTCTTTCCGCTGACTGGTTAGCACGCAGCAAAAGCTTTTCACTGTACCTCAGTGCACGTGACAATAAACTGAACTGAACAGAGACAGCGCCCGAGGTCAGGATCGAACCCGTGATGTACTGAGAGACAGCAGCCCTGCCAACTACACACCGCCGTGCTTTACATTTACCAGAACAAACAATAAATATCCCAGTCAAATTACAAATGCACAACGCAAAAAATAATCAGATAATGGACAGTGTGCAGGACAGAACTGCAGATGCTGGTTTAAACCGAAGATAGACTCAAAAAGCTGGAGTAACTCAGCGGGACAGACAGCATCTCTGGAGAGAAGGTTTCAGTCTGAAGAAGGGTCTCGTCCCGAAACGTCACCCATTCCTTCTCTCCAGAGATGCTGCTTGACCCGCTGAGTTACTCCAGCACTCTATGAAACGTCACCTATTCATGTTCTCCACAGATGATGCCTGACCCGCTGAGTTACTCCAGCACTCTATGAAACGTCACCTATTCATGTTCTCCACAGATGCTGCCTGACCCGCTGAGTTACTCCAGCACTATGTGAAACGTCACCTATCCATGTTCTCCACAGATGCTGCCTGACCCGCTGAGTTACCGCCAGCTTTTCTGTGTCTATCTTCAGACAGCAGCAATGTCGTACATACTCAAAGTCTCAGGTTTTTAAAAGCATGAGATGGTTTTAGGCTCCTGCTGTTATTGTGCAAAATCATGACGGAGTTTGCTGTCTTGCAGAAACGTTTAACAATATATTTTCTCCGAGGCCGAATGTAATATTTCTAGAGGCTGCCAAGGGTGAATGGACACACAATTATGACACGTTATAGAGATTCCACACATAAAATGACAGATTGTGTTTTTTTAGGGAACCGTGGTTTTCAAACAGAATGAAAGAGAGAATGATTAGACTTGCTCTTGTTGGGCAGAAGGTCTTGCAGTGAAGCCTTTTGTGTCCGACACATTGCTGACTTGTTTGGTCACAATCATACTTTATTACCTAGGTTAATTCCTGGAATGGCGGAACTGCCGTTTGTTGAAAGACTGGAGCGACTAGGCTTGTACACACTGGAATTTAGAAGGATGAGAGGGGATCTTATCGAAACGTATAAGATTATTAAGGGGTTGGACACGTTAGAGGCAGGAAACATGTTCCCAATGTTGGGGGAGTCCAGAACCAGGAGCCACAGTTTAAGAATAAGGGGTAGGTCATTTAGAACGGAGATGAGGAAAAACCTTTTCAGTCAGAGAGTTGTGAATCTGTGGAATTCTCTGCCTCAGAAGGCAGTGGAGGCCAATTCTCTGAATGCATTCAAGAGAGAGCTAGATAGAGCTCTTAAGGATAGCGGAGTCAGGGGGTATGGGGAGAGGGCAGGAACGGGGTACTGATTGAGAATGATCAGCCATGATCACATTGAATGGTGGTGCTGGCTCGAAGGGCCGAATGGCCTCCTCCTGCACCTATTGTCTATTGTCTATTAGCCAAGTATGTTTTGCAACATACGAGGAACTTCATTTGCCGTACAGTCATAACAATAAAAAGCACCAGGACACACACGATACATGTGAAGATGAACATTCACCACAGTGACTCCTCCACATTCCTCACTGTGATGGAAGTCGAAAACAAAGTTCAATCTCTCCCCTTCTTTGTCGTCCAGCGGTCGGGGGCCTCTGACCTTCCGTTGAAGGGACGATCTTGACTCCCGTAGCCGGGGGCGTTTGGGCCTTCCCGGTGGGGGCGATCAAGCTCCTGCATCGGGGGGGGGGGGAGGGTCTCAGCTGCCCCATGCTGGGCGATCTACCCCCCGGGTCGAGACCAGTCGAACCTCGTGCGGCTTTTGGAGCTCCAGACTTCGGTCTCTCAACCCCAGACTGCGAGATCCGTGATGTTCAAGTCTTTCAAGGGGAAAGAGTCTGGATTCTGCCTCTCAAGTGACACCATATTCAACTCAGGTAACGTAAGGCAGAGGTAGATAGATTCTTGATTTGTACGGCTGTCAGAGGTTGTGGGGAGAAGGCAGGAGAATGGGGTTAGGAGGGGGAGATGGATCAGCCATGATCGAATGGCAGAGTAGACTTGTTGGGCCGAATGGCCTAATTCTACTATTCCTTATATCCTTCTGTACCAATGTTCCTCTCAATCAGTTTCTTCCCCTCTGTTATCAGGCTCTGTTACCGACGATCCCTGCGCACAAAGATGATCCGACACACAGGAAGGAAAATTTACAATTATACCAAGCCAATTATCCTACAAACCTGGAGTGTGGGAGGAAACCCACGCAGGTCATGGGGAGAAGGTACAAACTCCGTACAGACAGCACCCGTAGTCGGGATCGAACCCAGGTCTCCGGCGTTGCAAGGCAGCAACTCTACCGCTGCGCCACCGTGACGCCTTCTTCATTAGTACCTGAGGTTTCCAGGACTCCATGAAATGTAACAGGAAGATAAATGAAAACTAGATGACAGGAACATCATAGGGCAGAATATAAATTGTCAAAATTGCCCTTAAATTGTTAAATTCTACCAGTTGGTTTTCCCTCATTCAATTCTCAATTGAATCACATTTACAGTTGAACCTTAAGAAAAGAATGTGTCAGAAATAGTTTCAGTGTTTTCCCTGATGTGATGATTCATAGTTTTTTTTCCATTTTCCATGGAAAATATAACAGTTTTAAGGTCCCCAAAAAATGTCAATACAATCTAATCTTCTCCAATAGATTTTTGAGAGACATTCTTAATCCGTGGAAGAAAAGAGAGATACAAAGAGCCTCAGATGTTGGAATCCTGAGCAAAATCCAAAGTGCTGGAGGAACTCAGCGGGTCGGGCAGCATCTGTGGAGGGAATGGGCAGATGTTGAGGTCTTGCAGTCCTCAGGTCTTGAGATTGGCAAGTCTGAAGAAGGGTCGGGGCCCAAACGTTGTCTGTCCATTTCCCTCCACAGAAGGTGCCAGACCAGTTTGTTTTCATACAGTCCCTTTTGAACGTTTCCAAAGAGCTATACGGCCAATGAAGTATATGTAAGGTTGACCAATACTGTCATCCAAAGCTGCCAGTTGGCATTCAACAGATTCTTGCAACTGAGTGAATTACATTTTTTTCTTTAAATCAGATGGTGGAAATTGGAAATTAAAAAAAAGAAAACAGTGGAAACACTCAGCAGGTCCGGCTGCATCAGTGGAAAGAGCAATACTTCAGGTCTGATGACAGGTGTGTCAACTGAATGGATTTTCTCTGTTATCTTTGCTATCCCTATACATTAAGGAAAGCTTTACACTTATAGTCAGCGAGGTACAGGACAGAAACAGGTCCTTTGGTACATCTTGTCCATGGTGACCAAAATGGCATATTGGACATTAGACAATAGACAATAGGTGCAGGAGGAGGCCATTCGGCCCTTCGAGCCAGCACCACCATTCAATGTGATCGTGGCTGACCATTCTCAATCAGTACCCCGTTCCTGCCTTCTCCCCATACCCCCTGACTCCGCTATCCTTAAGAGCTCTATCTAGCTCTCTCTTGAATGCATTCAGAGAATTGGCCTCCACTGCCTTCTGAGGCAGAGAATTCCACAGATTCACAACTCTCTGAGTGAAAACGTTTTTCTTATCTCCGTTCTAAATGGCCTACCCCTTATTCTTAAACTGTGGCTCCTGGTTCTGGACTCCCCCAACATTGGGAACATGTTTCCTGCTTCTAGCGTGTCCAACCCCTTAATAATCTTATATGTTTCAATAAGATCCCCGGGGTGTCGTGGGGGTGATCGTGAGGAGTCTTCCAAAGATCGTAGTGGATCTCAGCGTGTCACCGAGAAATCAGAGGGTTTGAAATCTCTTGGCGACAGCTGGCTTGTCGCCAGGTATCGTTGCTTATTGCGGGCGCTGTCGCCTGTTGTCTGTCCCCAGGTTTGATAGCTTCTCTTAGATGCATTTAGAAGCACATAATATTAAAATAAGTAAAGTCATTTCAAAATACCATAAAATGCTAGTGTTTAACCAATTTATTTACCGTCAGGACATTTGACAGGTAGATTGGAGGCGTCAGTTTGACGGTCAGGTAAGCGTGGGAGTTTTCGCAATGTTTTTGGCCTCAGCCATTACATTTAAAGTGGGCCCCCAACCCAGATATGCAACCCAGAAACCAGATATGCACCTCCCATACATTTTCAAAGAATGCCCACACACTTTTCACAAAAATCCACTGAACCACTTTTAAAATTATAGTTTTTTTAATACTCCTATTGGTAAACTGGAAGTAAATCCTGTTTATTCCTTGTTACAGTGATGCTTGGTTTATAAGTAACCCATACAAGGTGTTATAGTTCAAAACTCTCAAGTACTTACCGACTTGTCAGTGATTTCAGCGAATATTAGGATGCCGGAGAAGCATTGACAGCGTGGGAATTTTGCGATGTTTCAGAAGACGCTGTAACCTCGACCTGACTCGGCATTGTCGTGGTCATTGTCGTCGGGTAAAAGAAAGGTTCGGCGATCTGCTACGACTTTGACAGTCGCCGGCAGTCGCTAAAAAGATCGCCTAAGTGGGACAGGGCCTTCAACAACTTCACCGCTGCGCCACCGTGCCAAAGTCCAAAGTCTACAAAAGTCTTCTAAGTTATCTATAAATGGAGTTAGTCACTCACGGAACAATATTGGCTCTCCCCTGACACACCAAATCAATGAACAATATGATTAGCACTTGCTAGTTGCTGAGAGTAGACTGTGTTGTAATCAGAGGCCAGAGATTAATAGCTTCTGGAGAAGGTTCGTTCAATCCTCTGGGACAATCACATTTCACACTCCATGATTTAAAATGCTTATTTTTTTTTTACGATAAACCCATTTTCATCTCCATTAATCAAACTTTTTCCACAGCTAAATATATCAAAGAATATTTTAAGGCTTCTTTTGAAATTACTTTTTGAAACACTGCCCAATTAACTTGACGTGTGGCTAATCGGCTCACAGGATAGGTAGAAAGGGGAAGGGAAGGAGGGAGGGAGGGGGGAGGGAGGGAGGGAGGGAGGGAGGGAGGGAGGGAGGGAGGGAGGGAGGGAGGGAGGGAGGGAGGGAGGGAGGGAGGGAGGGAGGGAGGGAGGGAGGGAGGGAGGGAGGGAGGGAGGGAGGGTGGGGAGACACAGGGAAAGAATAAAAAACAATCTTTTCAAAGAGGGCAGTATTTTCGAGGTAATTTGCACCTAAATTTGCTAATTAGGTCCAAAGTAGAAACTCTACCCTCAAGACATTCTCACGTGGAGTGGGATTAATTATACAGATGGGATATATTAATCATGCATTTAGATGCACACCATGTTTTTCTTCCAACACCGTACCAAGTATTTTTTTATTTTGCAGAACTTTTAATCAGCCGCCACCACACAGTATTTTTCACGGCAAAACTTTTCAACAACTTTCATGCTTCATCTCATTACCCACTCTTTCCAGGGCCAGTTTTGGCAAACAATATTTATTACTAATTCCACCTCCTGCTTTTGAAAGTTCTTCAAGACACCTGTCACCGGTCCTTCCGGTTCTGTGAGTGTAATTCACTCCCACAGTTTAGTGCATCATCGAGGCACCTTGAGAAAGCCTTGGAATAACAATTGGAATCTTGTGAGTTTAGAAGAACGAGGGGGGACCTCATTGAAACGTGCAGAACAGTGAGCGGCCTGGATAGAGTGGATGTGGAGAGGATGTTTCCACTAGTGGGAGAGTCCAGGATCAGAGGGCACAGCCTCAGAATTAAAGGACGTTCCTTCAGGAAGGAGATGAGGAGAAATTTCTTTAGTCAAGGGTGGTGAATGTGTGGAACTCATTGCCACAGAGGGCTGTGGAGGCCAAGTCAGTGGATATATTTAAGGCAGAGATAGATTCTTGATAACAGGTATAACAGGTATAACAGAGCTTTATTTGTCGTTCGGTACCGAAGTACCGAACGAAACTACATAGCAGTCATAGAAAAAAAGAACACAAGACACATAGCCCCAACACAAACGTCCATCACAGTGACTCCAAACACCCACTCACTGTGATGGAGGCAACAAAACTTCCCCTCTCTTCCCCACGCCCCCGGACAGACAGCTCGTCCCCGACCAACCCGCACAGTCCCCGCACCGGGCGCTGAAACGTCTCGCGGCCGAACCGGGCGATGAAAGCCCCGCGACCAAGCCTTGCGCAGCTAAGTCCCGCAGCCGAGCCGCACCAGCGGTGAAAAGTCCCGCAGCCGAGCCGCACCGGGCGGTGTTAAGTCCCGCAGCCGAGTTGCACCGGGCGGTGTTAAGCCCCGCAGCCGAGCTGCACCGGGCGGTGTTAAGCCCCGCAGCCGAGCCGCACCGGGCAGTGTTAAGTCCCGCAGCCGAGCCGCACCGGGCGGTGTTAAGTCCCGCAGCCGAGCCGCACCGGGCGGTGTTAAGTCCCGCAGCCGAGTTGCACCGGGCGGTGTTAAGCCCCGCAGCCGAGTTGCACCGGGCGGTGTTAAGCCCCGCAGCCGAGCTGCACCGGGCGATGTAAAGTCCAGCGGCCAAGCCGCACCGGGATGTAAAGTCCAGCGGCCGAGCCGCACAGGGGGATGTTAGGCCCCGCAGCCGAGCCGCACCCCGCGCCGTGAGGAAGAGAAAAGTTCCCCACACCCACACCCACCCCCCACACACCACCACCCCCTCCCACACATACACAACCAAAAAAATATATATAAAAATCATCCCTACACCGACACTCAACAAAAAAAAGACGGACAGACTGCTAGTCAGCCGGGTGTCAGAGGTTATGGAGAGAAGGCAGTAGAATGGGGTTAGAAGGGAGAGATGGATCAGCCATGATTGAATGGTGGAGTCGACTTGATGGGCCGAATGGCCTAATTTTACTCCTATCCTTTATGACCTTATGACCTTAGGTAGAGGTGTCACCATTGTTTTTCACGGGTTGCTGGAAACCACCGCCAAACCCGAACTGTCCTTGAACTGAGAAGGGCTGGGAGAATATTTCAGAGGACAGTTTACAAACCAAACCACACAGCTACAAGCAAGGGGCTGCACACGGAACGGAACATGAAAGGAGAAGTGGAACTGGTAGCCAGACCCTTTTCCCAGCATGGAAAAGTCACATTAATTCCTGATTCAGACACCTCCTTGAGTGAAAAAGCTGACCTTGAGGTTCCCTCTAAAATCTCTGCCCATCTCTCTTTATGCTTCCTTATTTTAATAAAATGATGGCGCTGTGGTAGAGTTGCCGCCTCACAGCGCCGGAGACCCGGGTTCCATCCCGACTACGGGTGGGGCAAGTTGTGTAGGGAAATAACTTCAAATGCCGGTACAGATCGAAGGTATCACAAAATTCTGGAGTAACTCAGCGGGTCTGGCAGCATCTCTGGAGAGAAGGAATGGGTGACGTTTCGGGTTGAGACCCTTCTCCGGAGATGCTGCCTGACCTGCTGAGTTACTCCAGCATTTTGTGATCCCGACTACGGGTGCTGTCTGTACGGAGTTTGTACGTTCTCCCCGTGACCTGCAAGATATATTGCGTACAGTTTTGGTCTCCTAATCTGAGGAAAGACATTCTAGCCTTAGAGGGAGTACAGAGAAGGTTCACCAGATTGATCTCTGGGATGGCAGGACTTTCATATGAAGAAAGATTGGATAGACTCGGCTTGTACTCGCTGGAATTTAGAAGACTGAGGGGGGATCTTATAGAAACATATAAAATTCTTAAGGGGTTGGAGAGGCTAGATGCAGGAAGATTGTTCCCGATGTTGGGGAAGTCCAGAACCAGGGGTCACAGCTTAAGGATAAGGGGGAAGTCTTTTAGGACCGAGATGAGAAAACATTTCTTCACAAAGAGAGTGTTGAGTCTGTGGAATTCTCTGCCACAGAAGGTAGTTGAGGCCAGTTCATTGGCTATATTTAAGAGGGAGTTAGATGTGGCCCTTGTGGCTAAAGGGATCAGGGGGTATGGAGAGAAGGCTGGTACAGGTTACTGAGTTGGATGTTCAGCCATGATCATATTGAATGGCGGTGCAGGCTCGAAGGGCTGAATGGCCTACTCCTGCACCTATTTTCTATATTTCTATGATTCTATAGTGTCAGTGTGCGGGCGGGATCGTTGGTCGGTGCGTCTTGGTATCAAACTGTATCTCTAAAGTCTAAAAACCATAGATATTCTAAGGATTTAATCCTTCCTGATATCAGCATGAGTTGTAAAACACTTTTAAAGAGAGAAAGAGAACCCTTCACTTCTGTTGACAAAGTGGTTAGTTAATAGAATATATTTGTACACATTTTAGTTCCAAATACCCAGTCGCTGCGCGGGAAAGAGAGACGATAATTAACTCACGCCCTTGAGGTAAACAAATGTTGAAACAGAAATAACAGCTCCTGTGTTTATATTATTTTGTTGGTTTTAGGCATTAAATATGAAAATAAATTAGGAGGGAATGCCATTGAAATCGCAGCAAACATCGAGACATAGAAAATAGACGCAGGAGGGGGCCATTCAGCCCTTCGAGCCCGCACCGACCAGCGATCCCCGCACACTAACACTATCCTACACACACTAGGGAGTTGAGTATAGGAGCAAAGAGGTCCTTCTGCAGTTGTACAGGGCCCTAGTGAGACCGCACCTGGAGTACTGTGTGCAGTTTTGGTCTCCAAATTTGAGGAAGGATATTGAGGGCGTGCAGCGTAGGTTTACTAGGTTAATCCCCGGAATGGCGGGACTGTCGTATGTTGAAAGGCTGGAGCGACTAGGCTTGTATACACTGGAATTTAGAAGGATGAGAGGGGATCTTATCGAAACATATAAGATTATTAAGGGGTTGGACACGTTAGAGGCAGAAAACATGTTCCCAATGTTGGGGGAGTCCAGAACCAGGAGCCACAGTTTAAGAATAAGGGGTAGGCCATTTAGAACGGAGATGAGGAAAAACTTTTCAGTCAGAGAGTTGTGAATCTGTGGAACTCTCTGCCTCAGAAGACAGTGGAGGCCAATTCTCTGAATGCATTCAAGAGAGAGCTAGATAGAGCTCTTAAGGATAGCGGAGTCAGGGGGTATGGGGAGAAGGCAGGAACGGGGTACTGATTGAGAATGATCAGCCATGATCACATTGAATGGCGGTGCTGGCTCGAAGGGCCGAATGGCCTCCTCCTGCACCTATTGTCTATTGACAATCTACAATCTTTACCGAAGCCAACGAACGTACAAACCTGCACGTCTTTGGAGTGTGGGAGGAAACCGGAGAACCCGGAGAAAACCCACGCAGGTCACGGGGAGAGAACGTGCAAACTCCGTACGGACAGCGCCCGTAGTCGGGATCGAACGCGGGTCTCTGGCGCTGTGAGGCAGCAACTCTACCGCCCTTGGTGTTTCATTGGGTTTCAAGGGCTATGAAGCTGCAGGTAAGGACAGCAAGCCTAATTGATCGAGGTAGACCGAGCGAGGACTCATCAATGGGTTTGCTCTCCTTATATCTAATTAAAGGGAAGATCAATCTGTCTGATCAACATCAGGCTTACAGCCAGCGTGTTCCAAAGCAGAACCAGACACCACAGTAATGTGGAATAAATTGTAGACATGGGGAACTGCAGATGCTGGTTTACAAAAGAAGGCACAAAGTGCAAGGTTCATGATTAGAAACGGTATCACACTGCCATCGTAGAGTCCGTCCTCACCTTCTCCATCGTGGTCTGGTTTGTCTCAGCCACCAAGCACGACATCCGGAGGCTGCAACGGATCGTTCGCACAGCTGAGGAGGTTGTTGGCTGCAACCTTCCCCCCATTGACCAACTGTACACTGCAAGGGCCAGGAAGCGAGCGGGCAAGATCATCTCTGACCCCTCTCACCCGGGCCACAAACTCTTCGAAGTACTTCCCTCTGGAAGGCGACTCCGGACTGTCAAAGCAGCCACAGCCGGACATAAAAACAGCTTTTTTCCACGAGTGATAGCTCTACTCAACAACCAATAATCTGTCGACTCTTGTTGCTCTGGTTTATTTCACTCACATGTTTAAATTTAATATTCCAATGATTTATAGAAACATACATAGAAAATAGGTGCAGGAGGAGGACATTTGGCCCTTCGAGCCAGCACCACCATTCATTGTGATCATGGCTGATCATCCACAATCAGTAACCCGTGCCTGCCTTCTCCCCATATCCCTTGATTCCACTAGCACCTAGAGCTCAGTCTAACTTTCTTTTAAATTCATCCAGTGAATTGGCCTCCACTGCCCTCTGTGGCAGAGAATTCCACAAATTTACAACTATCTGGGTGAAAACGTTTCTTCTCACCTCAGTTTTAAATGGCCTCCCCTTTATTCTTAGACTGTGGCCCCTGGTTCTGGATTCCCCCAACATTGGGAACATTTTTCCTGCATCTAGCTTGTTCAGTCCTTTTATAATTTTATACGTCTCTATAAGATCCCCTCTCATCCTTCTAAACTCCAGTGAATACAAGCCCAGTCTTTCCAATCTTTTCTCATATGACAGTCCCGCCATCCCAGGGATTAACCTGGTGAACCTACGCTGTACTGCCTCAATAGCAAGGACGTCCTTCCTCAAATTAAAAGACCAAAACTGTACACAATACGCCAGATGTGGTCTTACCAGGGCCCGATACAGCTCAGAAGGACCTCTTTGCTCCTATGGAAATGGCAGACGACACTTGTGAGCGGAGCACCAAGGCACATTCCTTGTATGTGCACATACTTGGCCAATAAACTTATTCATTCATTCATTCATTCAATCATTCATTAAAGGTTACGGGGAGAAGGCAGGTAAATGGGGTTGAGAGGCTGAGGTTAGATCAGACATGAGTGGATGGCGGGGCAGACTGGATGGGGCGAATGGCCTGATTCTGCCCCCAAGACTCATGAACAAGGCATGTTAGCACAGCATTTAAGTAACTGCAGTCACAGCACGAGTTCTAGGCCACTTATCCCATCACAGCGGGTGAAAAGCAGGATTATTCTAATTGAGTGATTAAATAAATCTGGAATTAAAGATAATCTCAGCAGCTATAACCATGAAACCAACTGGTTCACTGATATCCTTCTGTGGAAACAGAATATTCTTTCCTGTCCTAATTCTGCTCCTGTGTCTTATGTGCTCATGGTGCTGGAGTAACTCAGCGGGTCAGGCAGCATCTGTGGAGAACATGGATAGGTGACATTTCACAGAGTGCTGGAGTAACTCAGCGGGTCAGGCAGCATCTGTGGGGAACATGGAGAGGTGACGTTTCAGGTTGGAACCCATGTTCTTCAGAGATGTTGCCTGACCTGCTGAGTTGCTCCACCAATTTAGCTTAATTTAGTTTACTAGTTTAGAGATAGAGCGCTGAAACAGACCATTCGGCCCACCGAATCCGTGCCGCCCAGCGATCCCCGCACATTAACACTATCCTACACACACTAGGGACAATTTACAGTTATACCAGGCCAATCAGCGTACAAACCAGCACGTCTTTGGAGTGTGGGAGGAAAGAAAAAAACAAACGCATTTTTATGGACTGATCATCTTTATTTAGATCACTCTGCTTATTCATGAGAATCTGTGTAGTCAGCGTTGATGAATTTCTGTCGTAACATTTCATTACCGGGACCGGGGGGTAGGTGGGATTTACATATTAACAAAGGGGTCGTTTAATTTGGCAGACTTCATAAAATTCCATTATAACTGCTGGAGTTTGCATTCTGTTATCGTTTGGCATGAAACGTGCGAGACCACTCCACGCTATTTGCTATTTGATCTTGTCCTGAAGAAGGGTCTCGACCTGAAACGTCGCCCATTCCTTCTCTCCTGAGATGCTGCCTGACCTGCTGAGTTACTCCAGCATTTTGTGAATAAATACCTTCGATTTGTACCAGCATCTGCAGTTATTTTCTTATATTATATATTGTCCTGATGAAAGTTAGTTTAGTTTAGTTTAGAGATACAGCGCGGAAACAGGCCCTTCGGCCCACCGGGTCCGCGCCGACCAGCGATCCCCGCACACTAACACTATCCTACACACACTAGGGACAGTTTACACTTACACCAAGCCAATTAACCTACAAACCTACACGTCTTTAGAGTGTGGGAGGAAACCGAAGATCCCGGAGAAAACCCACGTAGGTCACGGGGAGAGAACGTGCAAACTCCACACAGACAGCGCCCGTAGTCAGGATGGAACCCGGGTCTCCGGCGCTGTGAGGCGGCAACTCTACCGCTGCGCCACCGTGCCGCCCTTCTTCTGGAATAAACGATCTCCTGGCATCGCTGTTCACATCCTTATTTGCAAATCTTTGGGCGGCATGGCGACACAGCGGGTAGAGCTGCTGCCTCACGGTGTGCCTGGGTCTAACTCCCACCCCCCTCACTACCGTGACACTCTGACAATAGACAATAGACAATAGACAATAGGTGCAGGAGGAGGCCATTCAGGCCCTTCGAGCCAGCACCACCATTCAATGTGATCATGGCTGATCATTCTCAATCGGTACCCCATTCCTGCCTTCTCCCCATACCCCCTGACTCCGCTATCCTTAAGAGCTCTATCTTAAGAGCTCTATCTAACTCTCTCTTGAATGCATTCAGAGAATTGGCCCCCACTGCCTTCTGAGGCAGAGAATTCCACAGATGAATGAATGAATGAATGAATGAATGAATGAATGAATGAATGAATGAATGAATGAATAATTGGCCAAGGAATGTGCGTGTACAAGGAATGTGCCTTGGTGCTCTGCTCACAAATGACAACACAAACATACAGTTACAAATGAAGAATAAAGCATAGATACATTCAGATTCACAACTCTCCGGGTGAAAATGTTTTTCCTCATCTCCGTTCTAAATGGCCTACCCCTTATTCTTAAACTGTGGCCCCTGGTTCTGGACTCCCCCAACAACATCGGTAACATGTTTCCTGCCTCTAACGTGTCCAATCCCTCAATAATGTTATATGTTTCGATAAGATCCCCTCTTGGGAATTTGAGGAAGGATATTCTTGCTATTGAGGGCGTGCAGCGTAGGTTTACTAGGTTAATTCCCGGAATGGCGGGACTGTCGTATGTTGAAAGGCTGGAGCAATTAGGTTTGTATACACTGGAATTTAGAAGGATAAGGCGGGATCTTATTGAAACATATAAGATAATTAGGGGATTGGACACATTAGAGGCAGGAAACATGTTCCCAATGCTGGGGGAGTCCAGAACAAGGGGCCACAGTTTAAGAATAAGGGGTAGGCCATTTAGAATGGAGATGAGGAAGAACTTTTTCAGTCAGAGATTGGTGAAGGTGTGGAATTCTCTGCCTCAGAAGGCAGTGGAGGCCAGTTCGTTGGATGCTTTCAAGAGAGAGCTGGATAGAGCTCTTAAGGATAGCGGAGTGAAGGGGTATGGGGAGAAGGCAGGAACGGGGTACTGATTGAGAGTGAGATCGCATTGAATGGTGGTGCTGGCTCGAAGGGCTGAATGGCCTACTCCTGCACCTATTGTCTATTGTCTATTGTCTATTGTCTTTTGTCTATTGTCATCTGCTGCAGTCTCAGTCCCTGCCTGCTTCAATAGACAATAGGTGCAGGAGGAGGCCATTCGGCCCTTCGAGCCAGCACCGCCATTCAATGTGATCATGGCTGATCGTTCTAAATCAGCACCCCGTTCCTGCCTTCTCCCCATACCGAACAGCGACGGGGTCTTGGGGCTGGAGTCCACACTGACCCGCCTTCCCTGCTCCGTTTAATAAATTGCAGTTCCTCAGAATTTTTCAGCATTGTAAACATTAAGAAAAATATATAAATTCACCATTAACAGCATTCGATGGAGATCAATAGTCACGACATCAAAGAAAACAAAGTGAAAATCAAGAGCCTAATTTCATGAGTTGTGTTAAATATCATCCTTTTCCTTATGATTATGGCGAGAACCAGATACATTTTAATGAGGCAGCTAGAACTAGCTGCAGGCCAAATGGCATTGTTATTCAATAATCCTTTATTTTAATTTTTCAAAGTTAATTAATGACTCCGACTGTAATTCTTGAAGGAAGCCACGTTCACTGCAGATGCTGCCAGCTCAGGTTTCTGCTGGTGGGTCCCGTGGAGCAGCGGGTAGAACTGCTGCCGCACAGCGCCAGGGTTACCCCGTGGAGTTTGCACGTTCTCCCCCCGTAACCTTCCTTCGTCAGAGGGTGGTGAATCTGCGGAATTCATCGTCACAGAGACAGCTGTGTTAAGGCCATCACAGAGTGCTGGAGTAACTCAGCGGGTCAGGCAGCATCTCTGGAGAACATGGATAGGTGACGTTTCACAGAGTGCTGGAGTAACTCAGCGGGTCAGGCAGCATCTCTGGAGAACATGGATAGGTGACGTTTCACAGAGTGCTGGAGTAACTCAGCGGGTCAGGCAGCATCTCTGGAGAACATGGATAGGTGACGTTTCACAGAGTGCTGGAGTAACTCAGCGGGTCAGGCAGCATCTGTGGAGAGAAGGAATGGGTGACGTTTTCGGGTCGAGACCCTACTTCAGACTGATGTCAGGGGACGGGGCGGGACAAAGATGGGATGTAGTGGGAGACAGGAAGACTAGAGGGAGAACTGGGAAGGGGGAGGGGAAAGAGAGGGACAGAGGAATTATCTGAAGTTGGAGAAGTCGATGTTGATACCGCTGGGCTGCAAGCTGCCCAAGCGAAATATGAGGTGCTGTTCCTCCAATTTGCGGTGGGCCTCACTATGGCACTGGAGGAGGCCCATGACAGAAAGGTCAGACTGGGAGTGGGAGGGGGAGTTGAAGTGCTCAGCCACCGGGAGATCAGGTTGGTTAAGGCGGACTGAGCAAAGGAAGGAGGCCAAGTCAGTGGGTATGTTTAAGGTGGAGATTGGCAGATTCTCCATTAGTACGGGAGTCAGGGGTTGTGGGGAGTAGGCAGGAGAATGGGGTTAGGAGGGAGAGATAGATCAGCCGTGATTGAATGGCGGAGTGGACTTGATGGGCAGAATGGCCTAATTCTGCTCCGACAACTTATGAACATGAGATTGCGTGTGGGTTTCCTCCGGGTGCTCCGGTTTCCTCCCACATCCCAGAGACGTGCGGGTTTGCCCGTTAATCGGCCCCTCTGTAAATTGCCCCCTCGTGTGTTGGGAGTGGATGACAAAGTTGCATAACATTGAACTAGTGTGAGCGGGGGATCGCTGGTCGGTGTGGACTCGGTGGGCTGTGGAACCTGTTTCCGCACTGTATCTCTAAACTAAACTCGGCACCAATAACTCACTGAGGAACTTTCCCAATCTCATGCGTATAGTATTTCGCTATCACACAGTGTGCTTTCTGGTATTATTCAATTTGGAGGAGTTCCATTATAGATGAGAAAACCCTGATTTGAAGAATCATCACTCATTCAGCTTACAGTCAGAGTGTTATACAGCCTAGGAACATCCATGGCTTTCTGAGCTAGTCCTAGTCCATGACCAAGTCTTATGTGACTGCACATAATCCATAATCCCTCCATTCCTTGCACTTATATATTTATTCGTGTCATCACACAGCGATAGTGGGCAGGTTTTAGTGTGGCGAGGTTGGGCTCTGCAAGACCCTTTACAGTGCATGTGTCGTGCAGCGGGTCACAGCTCAGGAGATGCTCCATAGTCTGGAGGTCCCGTCCCCACTCGCAGTCTGCCGCTTGTTCAGTACATCCCCACTCCAGCACGTTCGGTTTGCCCCTCCCCACGCCTGTCCGCAGTCTGTTGAGACGGCGCCAGGTTACCCACGGCTGGTCTGGTCCACCGGACGGCACGGTGGCGCAGCGGTAGAGTTGCTGCATTACAGCGAATGCAGCGCCAGAGACTCAGGTTCGATCATGACTACGGGCGCCGTCTGTACGGAGTTTGTACGTTCTCCCCGTGACCTGCGTGGGTTTTCTCCGAGATCTTCGGTTTCCTCCCACACTCCAAAGACGTGCAGGTTTGTAGGTTAATTGGCTGGGTAAAAATGTAGAAATTGTCCTTAGTGGGTGTAGGATAGTATTAATGTGCGGGGATCGCTGGGCAGCGCGGACCCGGTGGGCCGAAGGGCCTGTTTCCGCGCTCTATCTCTAAATCTAATAATAAACCTGGTGGGAGTTTTTCAGAGGGATCGATTGCCGTGTGAATGTCTTCCGGATATTTCTCTCTTCCCAGAGTTTGAGCCGTGTGGACGACACACTGCGGCCCAGGGGATGGACAGGAGAGAGACTTCTGCGTGATTTCAAACGCTGAGGTAGCAAAGGGTGGTCATGTCGGGGGTGTCTTTAATCGTCTGATTGTCTGAGGCGTCCTTTTTGACTGGCTACAGCTCTTCTGATTCCAGGAGGCGCTATGCCAGAGAGTGGGTGGATGATGTCCACAGGCGGCATCTGTGGAGAACATGGATAGGTGACGTTTCACAGAGTGCTGGAGCAACTCAGTGGGTCAGGCAGCATCTGTGGAGAACATGGATAGGTGACGTTTCACAGAGTGCTGGAGCAACTCAGTGGGTCAGGCAGCATCTGTGGAGAACATGGATAGGTGACGTTTCACAGAGTGCTGGAGTAACTCAGCGGGTCAGGCAGCATCTCTGGTGAGAAGCAATGTGTGACGTTTCGGGTCGAGACCCTTCCTCAGACTCTTCGCCATCTGCAGTTCCTTCCTAAACATTAGTACTGAGCGTTTCAGCTTTGGAGCCATGAATAAATATACTTTGCCAAGCTTGGACTGCTATCCATCTTCCCAGTAAACTGGCACAATAAACAAACGTATTCATCTCAGCCCGTGCCAGCAGTGGCAGTGTTGTGATACACTTGCTCCACGCCAATCCTCCAATGGATTGTTGTAATTGCATTATGCTCGCTGGGTAATTTAACTTGTTCTACGAGTTCACTTTAATAACTCGCCATATGGAGCACTGACACACGGGTGGAACTCCCAGCCAACTCTGCCGCCAAACCTCACGCACAAACATACTCGCACGCCCGGCATGTGGATGCCAGGGGCTTTGAGATACAGCGAGGAAACAGGCCCTTCAGCCCACCGAGTCCGCGCCGACCAGCGATCCCCGCACACCAACCCTACCCTACACGCAACATGGACAATTTACATTTAAACACAGAACGCACCATGGGAACTACACTCGTCCCTCTGCAGGACCTATACATCAGGAGGTGCAGATCCAGAGCAAGTAAGATCATGAGGGACCCCTGCCACCCCAGTAACGGACTGTTCCAGATGCTACGGTCAGGCAAACGCCTCCGCTGTCACGCTGTGAAAACGGAGAGGATGAGACGGAGTTTCTTCCCACAGGCCATCAGGACTGTCAACTTTTATAACTCCAGAGACTACATTTTGTCTACACTATAGTAACTTATTAACTTTATTTATATGCTGTAACTGTAATTCTTTTTTGTGCACAATCCGCAGGCATTGCCACTTTCATTTCACTGCACATCGTGTATGTGTATGTGACAAATAAACTTGACTTGACTTATACCAAGCCAATCAACCTATGCGGCAGCATCTCTGGAGAACATGAATCGACCTGCACGTCTTTGGAGTGCGGGAGGAAACCGGAGATCTCGAAGAGAACACACGCGGTCAACGGGGAGAACGTACAAACTCCGTACAGATGTCTTTCAATCAATCACTCTATTGCGTCTTGACAATAGAAACCTCTTTGGTAGATTGGTCATCCATTATAGAAGCAGTCCCATTTTCATTTGCATTGATTTCCATTGAGTGTATCCATTATATTAATGCAGACATTAACCTGTTGATGCCTGGTGTGCTAATACATCCAATAAAGAAATCAACAGATGACTGTCTTTAAAAAAAAAACTATTACTATTACTGGCAGCAGCAATTTCTAGGATATAGATTTTCTTTTTGTTGGATCATGCAAGCCAACTTGTGCATTAGTGGTCAAGGGAGTTTCAATCGTGATCCTAATTTCCATTTTGTTAATTGTTCTGAGTAGTTCATCTTCAAGAGTGCCCCGATGTTAGTGTTGCCAACTGTCCCGTATTAGCCGGGACATCCCGTATTTTGGGCTAAATTGGTTTGTCCCGTACGGGACCGCCCTTGTCCCATATTAGTAGGGTTGCCAACTTCCTCACTCCCAAATATGGGACAAAGGGTGACGTCACCGCCCCGCGCCCCACGTGACCGTGCCCAGCCAGCGCCCACGTGCTCCCGCTCCACACAATGTACTCCAGCACTCTGTGAAACGTCACCTATCCTTGTTCTCCAGAGATGCTGCCTGACCCGCTGAGTTACTCCAGCACTCTGTGAAACATCACCTATCCATGTTCTCCACAGATGCTGCCTGACCCGCTGAGTTACTCCAGCACTCTGTGAAACGTCACCTATCCATGATCTCCACAGATGCTGCCTGACCCGCTGAGTTACTCTAGCACTCTGTGAAACGTCTCCTATCCAGATTCTCCACAGATGCTGCCTGACCCGCTGAGTTACTCCAGCACTCTGCGTCCTTATTTAAGCTGAGCTTCATATGCCTGATTCATGAGATGTCATTGGCAGTCAGTCAATTTGATTCAGGCAATTATTCCATGGTGATCTAATCTAAATATTTGCAATATTTGGACTGGTTCCCTCATTGAATTCTAAGATGATCAGTCAAAACTCCCAGTAAAATAAATATGGATACAGATTATAAATGTCTCATTTCACAGCAGGTAGGTATGTAGAACAACATGAAGATTAGATTCAATAGCAACTTACTAAAACAACAAATAACCAACTATCCTTTCCTATCTCTTGTTTAACTTTCAACAAAATTCCTGAAAAGACAAAGAGTCACAGAGTGATGCAGCGTGAAAACAGTTCCTTCGGCCCAACTTGCCCACATCGGCCAACATGTCCCAGCTATTCTTGCTATTGAGGGCGTGCAGCGTAGGTTTACTAGGTTAATTCCCGGAATGGCGGGACTATCATATGTTGAAAGACTGGAGCGACTAGGCTTGGATACACTGGAATTTAGAAGGATGAGAGGGGATCTTATCGAAACGTATAAGATTATTAAGGGGTTGGACACGTTAGAGGCAGGAAACATGTTCCCAATGTTGGGGGAGTCCAGAACCAGGGGCCACAGTTTAAGAATAAGGGGTAGGCCATTTAGAACGGGGATGAGGAAAAACTTTTTCAGTCAGACAATTGTGAATCTGTGGAATTCTCTGCCTCAGAAGGCAGTGGAGGCCAATTCTCTGAATGCATTCAAGAGAGAGCTAGATAGAGCTCTTAAGGATAGCGGAGTCAGGGGGTATGGGGAGAAGGCAGAAACGGGGTAATGATTGAGAATGATCAGCCATGATCACATTGAATGGCGGTACTGGCTCGATGGACCAAACGGCCTCCTCCTGCACCTATTGTCTATTGTCTATTGCTACACTAGTTGCACCTGCATTCGTTTGGCCCATATCCCTCCAAACCTGTCCTATCCATGTACCTGTCCGACTGTGTCATAAACGTTGGGATAGTCCCAGCCTCAATCATCTCCTCTGGCAGCTCGTTCCCTACGCCCACCACCCTTTGTGTGAAATTATCAAAACCTGTGTCTCATGTTTGGTGACTGACCCGTGCGAATGCCAGTGAAGCCTCTCGCGGATTTGTATTTGAAATTCGTATTTATATTTTTAACCTTTTGAGCACAAAACTGAAACGAAGGCGTGCAGATGAAAACCATCGCTGAGAAGCAAGGACCAAAGAGTTGTCGGCATTACGTGTGTGAGATTGTTTACCAGTTACTGAGGCAGGTCGGTGAATTATTTATCATTTCCTCTCTTGGTAGCAACATCTTCAATTCCGTCCAGCTTCAAACCCAGCATGGTGCCAGTATAGAGCTTCATAAAATCAACAAACCACACATTCACGGACTTGTACAGCACAGAAACAAGCCCTTCAGTCCACAACCACCACCACGCCAACCTGTTGATTGCTCATCGACCTTACCCTGGCTTGCCCACAACAGATACATATCATAAGATAACTGCAGATGCTGGTACAAATCGAAGGTTTTTATTCACAAAATGCTGGAGTAACTCAGCAGGTCAGGCAGCATCTCGGGAGAGAAGGAATGGGTGACGTTTCGGGTCGAGACCCTTCTTCAGACGGGTCTTCTGAAGAAGGGTCTCGACCCGAAACGTCACCCATTCCTTCTTGTTACATTTTGTGAATAAGATCCATATCATTAACTGCAGATGCTGGTTTACACCGAAGATAGACACAAAATGCTGGAGTAACTCAGCGGGTCAGGTAGCGTCTCTGGAGAGAAGGAATGGGTGACATTGTGGGTCAATAGACAATAGACAATAGGTGCAGGAGGAGGCCATTCGGCCCTTCGAGCTGACACCACCATTCAATGTGATCATGGCTGATCATTCACAATCAGTACCCCATTCCTGCCTTCTCCCCATACCCCCTGACTCCACTATCTCTAAGAGCTCTATCTAGCTCTCTCTTGAAAGCATTCAGAGAATTGGCCTCCACTGCCTTCTGAGGCAGAGAATTCCACAGATTTACAACTCTCTGACTGAAAAAGTCGAGACCCTTCTTCTGACTCTCAGTCTGAAGTTGGGTCTCTACCCGAAGAATCACCCGTTCCTTCTCCCCAGAGATGCTGCCTGACACGCTGAGTTACTCCAGCATTTTGTGTCCATATTATTCCATGCCTTGCCTAAGTAAGTACCTCTCTAACAATCTCTGAGCTCCCAACTCCAAGATGCCTTCACAGCCCCAGAGACTTTGGGCTTCGTCTTTGTTTTTGTACTATCTAATTATTTCTTTTATTGAACGTTTATCAGTTTAGAGATACAGCATGATAACAGGCCCTTTGGCCCAATGGGTCTGCACCAACCAATGACCACACCATGCACGATCCTATCCCACACGCACTAGGGATAAATTACAGAAGCTAATTAACCTACAAACCAGTCTGAAGAAGGATCTCGACCCGAAACGTCCTTTGTCCCGCCCCCTGACATCAGTCTGAAGAAGGGTCTCGACCCGAAACGTCACCCATTCCTTCTCTCCTGAGATGCTGCCTGACCTGCTGAGTTACTCCAGCATTTTGTGAATAAATACCTTCGATTTGTACCAGCATCTGCAGTTATTTTCTTATACAAACCTGTACATCTTTGGAGTGCGGGAGGAAACCGGAGCACCCGGGGAAAACCCACGTGGTTACAGGAGGAACGTACAAACTCCGTACAGACAGCGCCTGCAGCGAGGATGGAACCCGGGTCTCCGCCGATGCAAGGCAGCAACTCTACCGCCGCGCCACCGTGACTGCCCAATTGTACTATGAGTTTTACAGCGTACTATGTTAACATATTTCTGGTTTCCAGAACCAGGGGCCACAGTTTAAGAATAAGGGGTAGGCCATTTAGAACAGAGATGAGGAAAAACTTTTTTAGTCAGAGAGTTGTGAATCTGTGGAATTCTCTGCCTCAGTAGGCAGTGGAGGCCAATTCTCTGAATACATTCAAGAGAGAGCTAGATAGAGCTCTTAAGGATAGCGGAGTCAGGGGGTATGGGGAGAAGGCAGGAACGGGGTACTGATTGAGAATGATCAGCCATGATCACATTGAATGGCGGTGCTGGCTCGAAGGGCCGAATGGCCTACTCCTGCACCTATTGTCTATTGTCTATTGTCATATTCTGTTATGCTGCTGCAAGTAAAAATGTCGTTGTCCCGTTTCTGGGCATAAGTTGACCAAGCACTCTCGACACGGCAATGCTATCTGAATCCGTCACCCCCTCTGCTGTCGACTACTTTCTGTGTAAAAACACTTGCCCCTGAAACTCCGATGTCCTTGCTAGCTTCCCCCCGACACTCTCACTCCCAGTCCATGGACTCAGACAGGAACGCTCACCGTCCCTGAGTCCAGCATCTGCAGTCTTTCTCCTCAAATCTCCTCCAAATCTTCACCCCCGCTCACCACAAGATGACACTACCTTACGTTTGCTTCCCCTACCATGGGGAGAAAGACTTTACCTACACCCCACCAATGGTACATATCGGCACGGTGGCGCAGCGGTAGAGTTGCTGCCTTACAGCGAACGCAGCGCCGGGGACCCGGGTTCCATCCCGACTACAGGCGCCGTCTGTACGGAGTTTGTACGTTCTCCCCATGACCCGCGTGGGTTTTCTCCGAGATCTTCGGTTCCCTCCCACACTCCAAAGACGTGCAGGTTTGTAAGTTAATTGGCTTGGTTTATGTGTGTAAATTGTCCCTAGTGTGTGTAAGATAGTGTTAGTGTGCAGGGATCGCCGGTCGGCGCGGACCCGGTGGGCCGAAGGGCCTGTTTCCGCGCTGTATCTCTAAACTATATAGTTTTATATACTGTACCTCTATTACATTCTCTCCTCAGCTATCCAATCTCTCTTTTTTGCTCGGGTTTATTTTCACCCACATGTTTAGACCGTAATGTTGTACCCTTATTGTTTTGATGTGGTGATGCTTTATTCTTAATTGTTAATGGTATGTTTGTGTTGTCATTTGCACCAAGGCACATTCCTTGTATGTGCACATACTTGGCCAATAGACTTATTCATTCATTCATTCATTCATTCATTCATTCATTCATTCATTCATTCATTCATTCATAACTAACGTCATCCAAACCAGCCAGCATCCTGGTGAATCTCCATTGCACTCTGTCCAGTACAACCACATCCTTCCAACTGCAAAAAAACAGGTGCTGGAGTAAGGCAGCATCTGTGGAGGGAATGGGCAGGCAATGCTTTGGGCTCTGACCCTTCTTGAGTCTGAAGAAGGGCCCCAATCTGAAACATTACTGTCCATTCCACATCCACAGATGCTGCCTGACCTGCTGGGTTCCTCCAGAACTTTGTGTTTTGCTCCAGATTCCAGCATCTGCAATATTTTTTGTATCTCTGTACCCTTGGTATCATTTGTTGGCTAACCCGTCTACTCACACACACCTCGATCCGTGACCATATCACCCCCGTCCTTTACAAGCTCCACTGGCTCCCCATCCCCCAGAGAATCCAGTACAAAATCCTCCTCATGACATACAAAGCCCTCCATAACCTGGCCCCATCCTACCTGACTGACCTCCTCCACAGACACACTCCCACCCGTACCCTCCGCTCTGCTGCTGCCAATCTCCTATCCCCCCCACATCCGGACCAAACTCAGATCCTGGGGGGACAGGGCTTTCTCCACCGCTGCTCCCACCCTCTGGAACTCACTACCCCAAACCGTCAGAGACTCCTCCTCACTCACCACATTCAAAACATCACTGAAGTCTCACCTGTTCAGCACTGCCTTCAACCACTGAAGTCTCACCTGTTCAGCACTGCCTTCAACCACTGAAGTCTCACCTGTTCAGCACTGCCTTCAATCACTGGTCTCACCTGTTCAGCACTGCCTTCAACCACTGAAGTCTCACCTGTTCAGCACTGCCTTCAACCACTGAAGTCTCACCTGTTCAGCACTGCCTTCAATCACTGAAGTCTCACCTGTTCAGCACTGCCTTCAATCACTGAAGTCTCACCTGTTCAGCACTGCCTTCAATCACTGAAGTCTCACCTGTTCAGCACTGCCTTCAACCACTGACCGTCACCTCACCCTCTGTATCCTTTTCTCTTCGTTTACTCATTTATCTATTTATTTTCTTTTATGTTTTAGTAAACCTTGTAAAGCGTCTTTGAGTGTTAGAAAAGCACTATATAAATGTAATGCATTATTATTATTGTTATTATTATAACAGGAAGGCCTTCTGTCTGTGAATCCCACCACATTAAAAAAAAAACAGAGCAACATACATTCTTAAAAGCACTAAAAAGCTTTTACAGATAGACAATCGACAATAGACAATAGGTGCAGGAGGAGGCCATTCGGCCCTTCGAGCCAGCACCGCCATTCAATGTGATCATGGCTGATCATTCCCAATCAGTACCCCGTTCCTGCCTTCTCCCCATACCCCCTGACTCCGCTATCCTTAAGAGCTCTATCTAGTTCTCTCTTGGATGCATTCAGAGAATTGGCCTCCACTGCCTTCTGATGCAGAGAATTCCATAGTTCATCCATATTTAAAGCTTAGCTCGAAGGTAGACACAAAATGCTGGAGTAACTCAGCGGGTCAGGCGGCATCTCGGGAGAGAAGGAACGGGTGGCGTTTCGGGTTGAGACCCTTCTTTAGAATTTACCTTCGATTTAAACCAGCATCTGCAGTTCTTTTCTACACATTCAAAGCTTAGCTGGCTGTAACAACGCTCAAAAAGCCTTGAATGTCTCTGTTAATGTAATCTATTAATAAATAAATCTAAAAGAAACAAACAAGACATTGAAATACTTGTGAATTATTTTTACCTAAACCATGTCAATTCAAAATGTAGAGAAATAATTCAGAAATTTGCTTCAGTCACTCACTGTCTAACCATATTAGAGCAAAGAATCGTACAGCACAAGAACAGGCCCTTCGGCCCACAATGTCTGTGCCAAACAGGATGCCTCTTCCAATTCTGCCCACACATAATCCAGAGCTCCCCATTCCCCACATAAACCCCTGTCCCCTCTCCCATCGGGCAAGAGGTGCAGAAGTGTGAAAACGCACACCTTCAGATTCAGAGACAGTTTCTTCCCGGCTGTTATCAGGCAACTGAACCATCCCACCACAACCAGAGAGCAGTGCTGAACTACTATCCACCTCATTGGAGACCCGTGACTATTTTTGATCGCACTTTGCTGGCTTTACCTTGCACTAAACGTCATTCCCTTATCATGTATCTGCACACTGTGGACGGCTCGATTATAATCGTGTATTGTCTTTCCGCTGATTGGTTAGCACGCAACAAAAGCTTTTCACTGTACCTCGGTACACGTGACAATAAACTGAACTAACTAACTAACTACCTATTCCCCTCATGATGTTGTACACCACTATAAGATTTGTTTTCCAGAGTGATATTCTTCATTCGACTAACTGCAAAGATTGTCAAGCCAATCTTTAACATCTTTAATACTCAGTAACAGTAAAATATATAATGCTGTGGAAAATTAATCAAACTATGACAATAAAAAATTAATGCTACAAAAAACCCTTGATGTCCACTCAGTTTAATTAAAAGTGCGCGTGAGCTATCTGCCTCCCGCTCTGTCGCTCCACTCTGTTGAAATAACTTTGTGGCACGGTGGTGCAGCGGTAGAGTTACCGCCCCACAGCGCCGGAGACCCGGGTTCCATCCCGACTACGGGCGCCGTCTGTACGGAGTTTGTACGTTCTCCCCGTGACCTGCATGGGTTTTCTCTGGGATCTTCGGTTTCCTCCCACACTCCAAAGACGTGCAGGTTTGTAGGTTAATTGGCTTGGTGTAAATATGTAAATTGTCCCTAGTGGGTGTAGGATAGTGTTAGTGTGCGGGGATCGCTGGTCGGCGCGGACCCGGTGGGCCGAAGGGGCCTGTTTCCGCGCTGTATCTCTAAACTAAACTAAACAAAAAAATTGAGTTGTTCCCATCCCAATCAAGAACAATTGCAAGGTTTTATAGTTAGAGATACAGGATGGAAACAGGCCCTTCGGCCCATCGAGGCAGTATAACACTCTGACTGTAAGCTGAATGGCTGGTGATTCTTCAAATCAGAGTGTTCTCATCTATAATGGAACTCCAAATTGAATAATACCAGAAAGCACACCTTGTGATAGCGAAATACTATACGCATCAGATTGGAAAGGTTCCTCAGTGAATTATAGGTGCAGAGTTTAGTTCAGAGATAAAGCGCGGAAAAACAGGCTCCTCCGTGCCAGCTTAATGGACAATTCCTCCCACATCCCAAAGACGTGCAGCTTTGTAGGTTAATTTGCGTCTAGTGTTCAGGATAGAACTAGTGTGTGGGGATCGCTGGGCGGCGCGGACTCGGTGGGCTGAAGGGCCTGTTTCCGCGCTGTGTCTCCAATCTAAACTGGACTTCCAACCTCACGTGATGGTTGTGAGTCTTTGGAAATTCATGGGAGTTGGAGATGGGATGGTAAATCCATGGAGAATTACTTTAGAGATAAAGCGCGGAAACAGGCCCCCGCGCACTATCGTTAGTTTTACACACTCTAGAGAGAGGTTATATTTACACCAGGCCGATTAACCTACATTCCCGGACATAACCTACGTCTTTGAAGTGTGGGAGGAAACAGGAGAGCCCGCAGGTCACGGGGGGAGCGTGCAAACTCCGTGCAGACAGCGCCCGTAGTCGGGATCGAATCAGGATGGAACCCGGGTCTCTGGCGCTTTGAGGCGGCAACTCTACCGCCGCGCCACCGTGGCGCCCCGAAAACGGGGGACTTTCAAAACACCGCGTTCAAAAAGCCTCAAGATTTCGCTGAAAAAAAAATCCAGGCCATTGTTATGTTTCAGCGACGGAACTGATGACAGACAAACACAACCTCGCCAGCTCTGGCAGCATCTGGAAAATAAATAAACGCCCGCAGGTTTTCACAAGGGAACGCCATGTAGAAGTTATACAGGTGCAGAAATACCTGCCCAGACACAATGTTTAGCAAGAGTTGGGAGGAGGAGGAGGGACACAGAGAAGATTCACGAGGACATCGTGAGGACTCGAGGGGCCTGGGCTACAGGGAGAGGTTGGGCAGGTGATGAATCTACTCCTTCCAAGCGCAGTAGGTTGGGGATGATCTTATAGAGGTGTACACAATCATGTGGGCCATACAGAGGGTGGAGTCACTGAGTCTTTGACCCAGGGTAGGGGAATCAAGAAAGGCATCTTCTTTTACACAGAGGGTGGTGGTGATGGCAGGTACGATAGTGGTGTTTAAAAGGCTTTTAGAGAGACACAGAGATATGCAGGGAATGGAGGGGCCTGGGCCATGTGCAGGCAGATAAGAGATGATCTTGGCATCATGTTAGGCACGGACATAGTGGGCCGAAGGGCCTGTTGTAGTTTCAGTTAGTTTAGTATCGTTTAGAGACACAGCGTGGAAACATCGTGCCGACCAGCGATCCCCGAACATTAACATTATCCCACACACTAGGGGACAATTCACAATTTTCGCGAAGCCAATTAACCTGCAAACCTGAACGTCTTTGGAGTGTGGGAGGAAACTGAAGATCTCGGAAAAGACCCACGCAGGTCACGGGGAGAACGTGCAAACTCCGTACAGACAGCACCCATAGTCGGGATTAAACCCGGGTCCCTGGCACTGTGAGGCAGCAACTCTACCGCTGCGCCAACATGCTGCACGCACTGCTGCACTGATCTACGTTCGACGTCCTGAACCCTGTTATACACACTTAGCCTTGGAGCAGAAATAACCATCATCTCCCATTCCTGCAGCCACTCACTTCTGACTTTAGACACAGAGTGCTGGAGTAACTCAGCGGGTCAGGCAGCATCTCTGGAGAACATGGATAGGTGACGTTTTGGATCGAGACCCTTCTTCAGACTCTGACTTCACTGACACATAGAGATGGGACGAGCCTTTGCCTTGTGTTGCTGCAGATGAAGGGGAAACTATGACAGTACCATCAGATAAACATCAGAAAACAACTCCGAGCAAATGTGTTTGGATTGAAAAAGGAAAATAACAACATGGTTTTTAAAGCAGAATTTTAATGGGATGAGACTGTATCTGACAAAAAAACATATTTATTCACAACGAGGAGAGAGAAAGAGAGAGAGAGAGAGAGAGAGAGAGAGAGAGAGAGAGAGAGAGAGAGAGAGAGAGAGAGAGAGAGAGAGAGGAGAGGGGAGGGGAGGGGAGAGGGGAGAGAGGGAGAGAGAAGAGAGAAGGGAGAGGGGGGAGAGAGAGCGAGAAAGAGAAAGAGAGAGGAGCGAGAGAGGAGATAGAGAGAAAGAGGAGCGAGAGATGGGGGAGAGAGAGAGAGGGGGAGAGAGAGGGAGAGAGAGAGAGGTGAGTGAGAGAGAGTGAGGGAGAGAGAGAGAGAGGGAGAAGAGGGAGAGAGAAGAGAGAGGGGAGAGGGGAGAGAGAGGGAGAGGAGAGAGGGAGAGGAGAGAGGAGAGGAGAGAGGAGAGGGGAGAGGGGGAGAGAAGGGGAGAGAGAGAGGAGAGGAGAGGGAGAGGAGAGAGAGGAGAGAGGGGAGAGGGGAGAGGGGGGGTGAGAGAGAGGAGAGGAGAGGGAGAGGAGAGAGAGGAGAGAGAGGGGAGAGAGGGGAGGGAGAGGGAGAGGGAGAGAGAGAGAGGAGAGAGGGGAGAGGGGAGAGAGGGGAGAGGGAGAGGGGAGAGGAGAGAGAGAGAGAGGAGAGAGGGGAGAGAGGGGAGAGGGGAGAGGGGGAGAGAGAGGGGAGAGAGAGGGAGAGGAGAGAGAGAGGGGAGAGGGGTGAGAGAGGGAGGGAGAAAGAGGAGAGAGAGGGGAGAGGGGGGAGAGGGAGAGGAGAGGGGAGAGGAGAGAGAGAGAGAGGAGAGAGGGGAGAGAGGGGAGAGAGGGGAGAGGGGAGAGGGGTGAGAGAGGGAGAGAGAGAAGAGAGGAGAGGAGAGAGAGAGAGGAGAGAGGAGAGAGAGAGGGGAGAGAGGAGAGGGAGAGAGGGAGAGAGAGAGGAGAGGAGAGAGGGAGAGGAGAGAGGAGAGAGAGAGGGGGGAGAGGGGAGAGGGGAGAGGGGGAGAGGGGAGAGAGAGGGAGAGGAGAGGAGAGAGGGAGAGGAGAGAGGAGAGAGAGAGGGGAGAGAGGGGAGAGGGAAGAGGGGGAGAGGGGAGAGAGAGGGAGAGGAGAGGAGAGAGGGAGAGGAGAGAGGAGAGAGAGAGGGGAGAGAGAGAGATGGGGGAGAGAGGAGAGAGAGAGAGAGAGAGGGATTAACGAGGTGGGGGGAAGTCGGAGTCAGGGGGACGGTGGGAATGTGTTTGAGTGGGGAGGACATGAGTTGCCTTCTCCGTGAGGATGTGAGCCGGGTCCTGGCGATCCATATATTCATTAATGCCTTAAATAGCTCAACGGAGAGCCGTATATCCAGGTTTGCCAATGACATGAAGATTGGTGGCACAGTAAGTAATGCAGACAGGAGTATAAATTTTACAGGGGAGACAGTGATAGATTAACTGAGAGGGCAACACTGTGGCAGATGGATTTCAACATAGAGCTAAGTGTCAGCTGATGCATTTCAGACCGAAACGTAATTCAATTTGATGCATTTATGTTGTGGACCGTTTGACTCGTATCAGCTGTGAAACTAAATCTCACGCACGCATCGTTTCTATTATTGTTTGTTTGTTTTGAAGGGTCGGCACGGTGGCGCAGCGGTAGAGTTGCTGCCTCACGGCGCCAGAGACCCGGGTTCCATCCCGACTGCGGGCGCTGCTGTCTGTATGGAGTTTGTACGTTCTCCCCGTGACCCGCGTTGGTTCGCTCCAAGATCTTTGTCTCCTCCCACACTCCAAAGACGTGCAGGTTTGTAGGTTAATTGACTGGGTGTGTAAAGTTGTCCCTAGATAGAGCTCTTAAGGATAGCGGAGTCAGGGGATATGGGGAGAAGGCAGGAACGGGGTACTGATTGAGAATGATCAGCCATGATCACATTGAATGGCGGTGCTGGCTCGAAGGGCCGAATGGCCTACTCCTGCACCTATTGTCTATTGTCTATTGATAGTGTTAGTGTGCGGGGATCGCTGGTCGGCGCGGACTCGATGGTTCGAAGGGCCTGTTTCCACACTGTACCTCTAAACTAAACTATACTAAAAGAAGTACTGAATGTACATTAATACCATGCACTCTAATTTCCACAGATAACTCGAACATCTCACTCCATCAACTCTATTTTAATTGACAGGAGGTGTATCACTAAAATCACTTAAATAAGGTTGCTGTTATTTCTTCTGCTCCAGGGTCTCTGCTTGAAAATCCGAACAAAAATATTAATGATTTGAATTCTTATTTCACCGTGAGCTAACTTGTTTCTGCCTTTCGCTGGCTGGATCAATACTTGCATTCTGCCCTGGAACACAGATATCAAGGGTCACTGGGGAGTATTAGCTGGATGTGGTCGGTTCAGAGTGCTTAAGAAAAGATCTCTTCATTGAGTGCTACGGTCCGTTGTCAATCAAGGTGATCATGTCCGATTGGGAGATCGGAGCCAGCAAGAGCAACTTTTTAGTTTAGTTTAGTTTAGAGATGCAGCGCGGAAACAAACCCTTTGGCCCACTGAGTCCGTACCGACCTGCGATCCCCGCACACGAACACTATCCTACACACGCACGAGGGACAATTTACACTTATACCAAGCCAATTATCCCACAAAACCGCACATCTTTGGAGTGTGGGAGGAAACCAAAAGATCTCTTGGAGAAAACCCACGCAGGTCACGGGGAGAACGTACAAACTCCGTTCGGACAGCGCCCGCGGTCGGGATCGAACCCGGGTCTCCGGCGCTGCAAGTGCAGCAACCCTAACGTGGCCACCCTGTGTGAACTATGTGAATCTTTTTCCTCCCCTGTCCTTGTGTCTAACGCAAAGTGATGACTGTAGCTCCCTGAGATCCATTAGTTTTGGACTCGAGACTCAACGGGGAAGCTAAGCGATGGTTTATTAGATACAAATTAAGATAGTATTCTCCTGAGTCATGAAAGGTTCACTGAACACGTTAATTGTAGTATAAGCTTTGGAGAGTTTCGTGTATCTAATTTCCTTGTGAATGTAACCTTGGCCTCTACATTATTCACAGCCCAAATAACGTTAACATTTCTATTAGACACCAGCTTAATACATGGATTCCCTCTGCACAGGAACAACAAGGGATTAAATCGAGAGAGTGAATAAAAATATTGTACTATTGACTCCGGTAAATCATTCATCAAATCGAAGCACAATTTTGAAACATGCCAAATTATTTCCCATTCAATTTCATGACATTGAATCTTTTATCGAACCACACAAATACTAAATTAATATCCGCACAATGCTCCCAATTTTTTAATGCTTTGCTCCACTTAAACATTAAATATCATTTGCCAAAAAAATCAATCATCTCCCCGTATATCACTCACGCTAAAATCTCATTCATTATCACAAAAAAATTGGTTCCAAATTAGATTGACTTGAAAGCTTGACTGTTTCAATGGGCGGAATAATGAGAACTGAATATTCAATGATCAGCCACCTTCAAAAATCATGATTCAATGATAATACTTTTCGATCAATTACTTGTGCAATTATCGTTGATAAGGTCATAAGTGATAGGAGCAGAATTAGGCCATTCGACCCATCAAGTCTACTCCGCCATTCAATCATGGCTGATCTATCTCTCCCTCCTAACCCCATTCTCCTGCCTTCTCCCCATAACCCCTGACACCCGTACTATCCAAGAATCTATCTATCTTTGCCTTCAAAATATCCATTGGCCTCCACAGCTTTCTGTGGCAATGAATTCCATAGATTCACCACCCTCTGACTAAAGAAATTCCTCCTCATCTCCTTCCTAAAGGAACATCCTTTAATTCTGAGGCTGTGAAGTCTGGCCCTAGACTCTTCCACTAGTGGAAACATCTTCTCCGTATCCACTCTATCCAAGCCTTTCACTGATCTGAATATTTCAATTAGGTTCCCCTCGCCCTTCCAAACTCCACCGTGCCACCCCAGAACAAGGGGCCACAGTTTAAGAATAAGGGGTAGGCCATTTAGAACTGAGATGAGGAGAAACCTTTTCAGTCAGAGAGTTGTGAATCTGTGGAATCCTCTGCCTCAGAAGGCAGTGGAGGCCAATTCTCTGAATGTATTCAAGAGAGAGCTAGATAGAGCTCTTAAGGATAGCGGAGTCAGGGGGTATGGGGAGAAGGCAGGAACGGGGTACTGATTGAGAATGATCAGCCATGATCACATTGAATGGCGGTTCTGGCTTGAAGGGCCGAATGGCCTCCTCCTGCACCTATTGTCTATTGTCTATCTCTGGAGAACATGGATAGGAGATGTTTCACAGAGTGCTGGAGTAACTCAGCGGGACAGGCAGCATCTCTGGAGAGAAGGAATGGGAGACCCTTGTTCAGACTGAATCTTTCTGCTGTCTTTCTATCGTCTATTGTCTTTTGACAATATAGTCTCTTGTCTTCTGACAATAGAAGTCTGTTGTCTTTCCGCTGACTGGTTAGCACGCAACAAAAGCTTCTCACTGTGCCTCTTCGCTGTACACGTGACAGTGAACTAAAACTGAGGTTGAGATGGCTTTGAGTAATTGAGTAATGAACTCAATCTGATGAGGCACTAACAACATTTAACGAAACCAACAAATGAGCCTTTTGAAAGGCCCATTTTCCTTCCTCTTCCCCATTGTCGATGAGAAAAGGAGCCGGCCTCTGTTTAACATAAAAGGGAAGCCAATAATTACATTGCTAATTAGCCCAAAACGATGGGAAAAGGTCATTACCGTGTCACACAATTATATAAATCCTTTAACATTTTGCTAAAATCACAAGGATAACAGCTGAATAACAAGGCCATTTCTTAATGGTTAGTTAATAATTAATGACAGCACATGAATTATCAAATCTGAAACCTTCCACTGATGTTGTACAATCTACTGTCTGCATTTGACAAAGATCTTGCAAATTAATTCTTTGCAAATGTGGAATTTTTTAACAGGCAATCAATCATCTCGTGTACGTTGATGTGAAACACAGTCTGGAGAAAAATAAAAGGCCCTATCCTCTTAATTCCATTCATTAGGGCTCGGAGCCATTTAGCGGGAGGAGTTGGGAGAGAGGATATCTGAGGTGTCGGATCAACTCATCAAATGAGTTAAGCGGCCTCGAGTTTATGTCCATTGTTCCTACTACAATCTGTTTAACAAGTAATGAGAGGATCTGCCATTAATTGGCTTCAGCTACAGTAGACCCAACGACAAATGACAGGTTTCATTGAAGTCTTGTTTACCACCTGGCTTCGCGTTATGTGTGAGATAAAACTCGTAATTATTCTTCTGCACCGAAAGGAATCTTTCATAATCGAATGAAATTAACTCTTGCGAGACAAGAGGCGCGGTCGTCGCGGTGGCGAGGCGGGTAGAGTCGCTGCCTCACAGCGCCGGAGACCCGGGTTCGATCCCGACCACTGGCGCTGTCTGTACGGAGTTTGTACGTTCTCCCCGTGACCTGAGATCGTCGGTTCCTTCCTGGATATCTTCTCCCCTCTCCGAGATCTTCGGTTTCCTCCCACACTCCAAAGACGTGCAGGTTTGTAGGTTAATTGGCTTGGTGTAAATGTAAAATTGTCCCTAGTGTGTGTAGGATAGTGTTAGTGTGCGGGGATCGCTGGTCAGTACGTACCCAGTGGGCCGAAGGGCCTGTTTCCGCTCTGTATCTCTGAACTCAACTATAAACATTTCTTTTTAATCTACTCCTGATACAGTGTGGCTACTATGTAGATGGTCCAAACTTCTCCAGTGGTTCAATGGTACTTTATTATGACATGTAACACAGTACAGTGTAGAAACAAGGAACTGCAGATGCTGGTTTACACAAAAGGACACAAAGTGCTGGAGTAACTCAGCGGGTCAGGCAGCATCTCTGGGGAACATGGATAGGTGACATTTCACAGAGTGCTGGAGTAACTCAGCGGGTCAGGCAGCATCTCTGGAGAACATGGATAAGGAATGTTTTTGGGTCAGGACCCTTCTTCAGACAAAGAATGGTCCCCTTCTGAAGAAAGGTCCTGACCCAAAACAAAACTGCACCCTTTATCCTTTCGTCCTATTATCTGCCATACTTTGTCCTCCCCATCTCTCTTCCAGCTTTCTCTCCCCCCTCCCACAATCAGTTTATAGAAGGGTCCTAACCCAAAACGTCACCTATCCATGTTCTCCACAGATGCTGCCTGACCCGCTGAGTTACTCCAGCACTCTGTGAAACGTCACCTATCCATGTTCCCCACAGATGCTGCCTGACCCGCTGAGTTACTCCAGCACTCTGTGAAACGTCACCTATCCATGTTCCCCACAGATGCTGCCTGACCCGCTGAGTTACTCCAGCACTCTGTGAAACGTCACCTATCCACGTTCTCCACAGATGCTGCCTGACCCGCTGAGTTACTCCAGCACTCTGTGTACTACGTGAAATTCTTTGGCAAACAAATCAGTGATATCTTTCCTATACATATGCACAATCTTACCTAAGCACAAGAGTGTAAAGAATAGTAGATTACATTGAGGAAGTCCACAAGAGTTGCCATGTTCCCAACACCATCTCCATTACCCTAAACTCCTTGCACATTCTCCTAATTTCATTCGTAGCGGTAGAGTTGCTGCCTCACAGCGCCAGTCACCCGGGTTCGATTCCTGACCACGGGTGCTGTCTTTATTGAGTTTGTACGTTCTCCCCGTGACCTGCGTGGGTTTTCTCCGGGTGCTCCGGTTTCCCCCACACTCCAAAGACATAGATAGAAGTTTGCATGTTTATTGGCTTGATATGAATGTAAAATTGTCCCTCGTGTTTGTGTGTAGGGTAGTATTAGTGTGCGAGGATCGCTGGTCGGCGCGGACTCGGTGGGCCGAAGGGCCTGTTTCCGCGCTGTATCTCTAAAACATTCACTATCATCCTCTATATGTACATGTTTGATGGAACTGTCAGGAACATTATAATACTCACATAATTCAGCACAGTACCACATTTGATATAGAGCAACTGGCTTGTCTTGGGACTGGTTGAGAACATAAATTGTGCAGCTGTTGTTTGGCAGATTAGCAGATGTGGATAGAATCTGCAATCAGTAAAGGAAACATACACCCAAGCGAGTTGGAAGGTGGAAAAATAATGTATTTTGAGTAAAGAGCAGAGCAAAAATGAAGCTTGATTTTCATGTTCCTGCTGTCATTTGCCTTGCTCATCATTTGTTACTGTTGTCTTACATTCTGCCTCTTAAACTGCAGGTGAGGGAGAGAAAACAATAATCTCCCTGGTTTCTTCCAACATAAAACGCACCTCAGCAAAATATCTCCTTCTAGAAAACCACAACATTATCTAATGCAAAAAAACCCAGACCATAGTGTCGGAGGAACTCAGCCGGTCAGGCAACAGGTTTTGTTTATTTAATTGTCATGTGCACAGAGGTACAGTGAAAAACATTTTGTTTTGTGCTACCCACTCAGCGGAAAGACTACACACGATTGCAATTGAGCCGTTCACGGTGCACAGATTTAGATTTAGATTTAGATTTAGAGATACAGCGCGGAAACAGGCCCTTCGGCCCACCAGGTCCGCGCCACCCAGCGATCCCCGCACACTAACACTATCCTACACACACTAGGGACAATTTTTACATTTACCCAGTCAATTAACCTACATACCTGCACGTCTTTGGAGTGTGGGAGGAAACCGAAGATCTCGGAAAAAACCCACGCAGGTCACGGGGAGAACGTACAAACTCCGTACAGACGGCACCCGTAGTCAGGATCGAACCTGAGTCTCCGGCGCTGCATTCGCTGTAAGGCAGCAACTCTACCGCTGCGTCACCGTGCCACTAGATACATGGTACCTGGGTGGCGCAGCGGTAGAGCTGCTGCCTCACAGCGCCAGAGACGCAGATTCCATCCCGACTACGGGTAGTGCTGTACGTACGGAGTTTGTACGTTCTCCTCGTGACCTGCGTGGGTTTTCCACACGAGCTCCGGTTTCCCCCCACATTCCAAAGACCTGCAGGTTTGAAAGTTAATTGGCTTGGTATAAATGTCAAAATTGTCCCCAGTGTGTGTAGGATAGTGTTAGTGTGCGGGGATCGCTGGTCGGCGCAGATTCGGTGGGCCGAAGGGCCTGTTTCCGAGCTGTATCTCTAAACCAAACCAAACATGATTAAGGGAATAATGTTTAATACAAGGTAAATACAATGTGGTCAGCCATAATCACATTGAATGGCGGTGCTGGCTCAAAGGGCCGAATGGCCTACTCCTGCACCTATTGGCTATTGTAAAGTCCAGTAAAGTCCGATGAAAGATAGTCCGAGGGTCTCCAATGAGATAGATAGTTGCTTGAGACCGCTCTCTAGTTGAGGATAGGATGGTTTAGTTGCCTGATAACAGCTGTGAACGTTTATCATGCAACTGAACCATCCTATCAACAATTCGTAGGTATTTATTCACAAAATGCTGGAGTAACTCAGCAGGTCAGGCAGCATCTCAGGAGAGAAGGAATGGGTGACGTTTCGGGTCGGGACCCTTCTTCAGACTGATGGGGGGGGGAGGAAATCTGGAAAAGATCTTCTTGTGATGTACATTCCTTAGTAGTTTGATGGGACAGGAACATTTCATTTCATATAAACCCAGGCGTTCTGATTGTGATTTGCACACAGGTGCAATCTCAATCTCTGATTTGGCCTCCTGTACATCAATAAGGTCAGGCACATACTCATTTTTTACTCAGATTGAAAGGGAGAAAATTGTTTCTTCATGATACACTGGAATTTAGAAGGATGAGAGGGGATCTTATTGAAACATATAAGATTATTAAGGGATTGGACACGGTAGAGGCAGGAAACATGTTCCCAATGTTGGGGGGGAGTCCAGAACCAGGGGTCACACTTTAAGAATAAGGGGTAGGCCATTTAGAACGGAGATGAGGAAAAACTTTTTCACCCAAAGAGTTGTGGAATTCTCTGCCTCAGAAGGCAGTGGAGGCCAATTCTCTGGATGCTTTCAAGAGAGAGTTAGATAGAGCTCTTAAAGATAGCGGAGTCAGGGGGTATGGGGAGAGGGCAGGAACAGGGTACCGATTGAGAATGATCATCCATGATCACATTGAATGGCGGTGCTGGCTCGAAGGACCGAATGGCCTACTCCAGCACCTATTATCTATTGTCTATTGTCTATTGATTAAGCAGTAACGGGGTACTGATATAGGATGATCAGCCATGATCATATTGAATGGTGGTGCTCGCTTGAAGGGCCGAATGGCCTCCTCCTGCACCTATTTTCGATGTTTCTATGTCTCTATGATTATAGAACATGGCAACTTCTCTGATGCAGCATCATTTGATCCTGTGGTGGCTGTATGTATCGAGCAGCCAGAGGAGGTAGTTGACTGTAACAACATTTAAAAAGACATTTGGACAGGTACATTGATCGGAAAGGTTTAGAGAGTTATGGGCCAAACATAAGCAAATGGGCTCGGGTTAGAAGGAGCAACTTGGTCGGCATGGGTGACGTTGTAGGGGAAAGAATCGTGAGGGCTAATAACTAGTAAATAGGGAGATGGACACAAAATGCTGGAGTAACTCAGCGGGTCAGGCAGCATCTCTGGAGAGAAGGAATGGGTGACGTTTCGGGTCGAGACCCTTCTTCAGACGAGGCAGGGGAAAAGTAAATAAGGATGTGGATTGTGCTAGTGTGGTGAATGAGAACCACAAAGTCTAAACACAGAGGCAGGGAATGCAGAGGTAATGACACCCAAGTTACAGGAACATCATTGATAATGTTACAGCAGCACCCATTATAACAGGAAACTGGATCTACTGTCAACTAAGTTAGACTTGTGGAGAATCATTTTATTCTGTAACCAAGGGCTAGTTTATTACCCAATTCAGTCTATCTGTAACCTCCATTCTGTAATCAAGATCTCGTTTTACTGTTACTCAAGTTTCTGTGTAATGTTATCAGATGAGAATGTAAAAGCTGTACCAAAGTCGCGCTCAGGAGATCAGCTTTGACGGGTCTCCTGGTGTACACACCGGTTTTAATAAATCACCCATTACCTCCAACACCAACTCTCCACGGCCTTTCCATTTGCTTCTACAGATGGTTTGGGCCGAATGGCCTGTCTCCGTGCTGTAAGACTCTCTGACAATGTATAGTGAATTGGGAGGCATGGCTGAAATTTGCTGTAGTCATTTGGAACAATCCATTGGAAAGGATGTCCATGAGACTTTAATCCCCTGGAGGGAGTGGTCCAGCCATGAATACAAAGCATAAGACTTTCCCCAGCATTTTACAGAGGTTGGGAGATACAGAGAACTCCATTCCTTCACCACCAACTGTGTCCTTTAAGTTGAGTTCAGAGATACCTGTGTGGGTTTTCTGCGAGAACTTCAGTTTCCTCCCACACCAAATACGTACAGATTACTAGGTTCATTGTCTTGGTATAAGTGTAAATTGTCCCTAGTCTGTGTAGGATGGTGCTAATGTGCGGGGATCACTGGTCAATGTGGACTCTGTGGCCCGAAGGGGCCTGTTTCCACGTTGTATCTCTAAACTAAACCATATAAAGTAACTTTCTATGACAGTTTCTGTGGGAAAGTAACTGCAGATGCTGGTACAAATCGAAGGTATCACAAAATGCTGGAGTAACTCAGCGGGTCAGGCAGCATCTCTGGAGAGAGGGAATGGGTGACGTTTCGGGTCGAGACCCTTCTATGACAGTTTTGTTTAGTTTAGAGATACAGCGGGGAAACAGGCCCTTCGGCCCACCGGGTCCGCGCCGACCAGCGATCCCCGCACACTAACACTATCCTACACACACTAGGAACAATTCACAATTTTACCGAAGCCATTAACCTACAAACCTGCACGCCTTTGGAGTGTGGGAGGAAACCGGAGCACCCGGAGAAAACCCACGCAGGTCACGGGGAGAACGTGCAAACTCGGTACAGACAGCGCCCGTGGTCAGGATCGAACCTGGGTCTCTGGCGCCGCGAGGCAGCAACTCTACCGTTGTGACACCGTGTAGCTGGGTGTGAGATGGCTGAGAATCTATAAGCTGGGAAAGCATCACTGGTCAGTTGTACCTGAGGCGAGGGGTGCCAACTATCTCACCCCCAAATACGGGACAAGATGACCTCACCAGTGGCGGCCACCCGGGCCGGGAGGCGGGTTGCTAGGCAATCTCCGTCGGGCGGTGCCCGGGCCTCCGGACCCACACTGTCCGGAGCTAAAATGTCGGAAACCTAGAATGTCGGGACTTACACTGTCGGGACCTACAGCGTCGGGGCCTAAAGTGTCCGGGTCTACAGCGTATGGGCCTACAGCGTCCAGGCCTACAGCGTCCGGGCCTACAGCGTCCGGGCCTACAGCGTCTGGGCCTACAGCGTCCGGGCCTAAAGTGACCGGGCCTACAGCGTCCGGGCCTACAGCGTCTGGGTCTACAGTGTCCGGGCCTACAGCGCCCAGGTCTACAGTGTCCGGGCCTACAGCGTCCGGGCCTAAAGTGTCCGGGTCTACAGTGTCCTGGCCTACAGCATCCGGGCCTACAGCGTCCGGGCCAACAGCGTCCGGGCCTAAAGTGTACGGACCTACAGCGTCCGGGCCTACAGCGTCCGGGCCTACAGCGTCGGGGCCTAAAGTGTACGGACCTACAGCGTCCGGGCCTACAGCGTCCGGGCCTACAGCGTCGGGCCCTAAAGTGTACGGACCTACAGCATCCGGGCCTACAGCGTCCGGGCCTACAGCGTCCTGGCCTACAGCGTCCGGGCCTACAGCGTCCGGGCCTACAGCGTCTGGGCCTACAGCGTCGGGGCCTAAAGTGTCCGGGTCTACAGCGTCCGGGCCTAAAGTGCCTGGACCTACAGCGTCCGGGCCTACAGCGCCTCCCGGGCCTAATATGGGACAAGGGTGGTCCCGTACGGGACAAACCAATTTAGCCCAAAATACAGGATGTCCCGGCTAATACGGGACAGTTGGCAACCTTACCCAAGGTGTTATATTGTGGAGCCAGCACAGTGTAATCTGCCTTCAAAACCAATTCCATGCAAGTCTATGCAAAGAGCAATCAGCTCATGCCGCTACTGAGCACATTTGCCAGCACTTTCTCTGCATGGATTCCCAGCGAATAGCAATGAGGAGAGATGTGAGCTAACAGGATTACTTCTATCGCTGCTGAGAATACTAAGAGGAAATTTAATTTGATTTTTTTTTAATTTTAGTAAAGTTTTGACAGAGTGAAGAGGAAAAACTATTTCATCCAGTCAACAGGAAAGGCAGCAGAGACGTTTTCAATAACCGGTCCTCGATTAGTACGAGTGTCAGGGGTTACGGGGATAGGGCAGGAGAACATGCGGCGGCGCGGTGGCGCAGCGGTAGAGTTGCCGCCTTACAGCGAATGCAGCGCCGGAGACCCGGGTTTGATCCCGACTACGGGCGCCGTCTGTACGGAGTTTGTACGTTCTCCCCGTGACCTGCGTGGGTTTTCTCCGAGATCTTCGGTTTCTTCCCACACTCCAAAGACGTGCAGGTTTGTAGGTAAATTGGCTTGGTAAATGTAAAAATTGTTCCTAGTGGGTGTAGGATAGTGTTAGTGTGCGGGGATCGCTGGTCGGCGCGGACTCGGTGGGCCGAAGGGCCTGTTTCCGTGCTGTATCTCCAAACTAAACAGAATCGAGAGGGGAAGATAGATCATCCATGATTCAATGGCGGCGTAGACTTGATGGGCCAAATGGCCCAATTCTACTCCTATCGCTTCTGAACATGAATAAGGATCTTTCTACAGAACGTTCTTCACAGAGGGACTGATTTTCCACAAGGAATAGCCAGTCTAAAGGAAAGGCCTGCTAAGTTTGAACGAAAAGTTGTTAACAAGTTGTGTGGACGCAAGGAACTGCAGATGCTGGTGTACAAAGAAAGGCCCAAAGTGCAGGAGTAATTCAGCAGGGATGGATGAGTTAATGGGGTGGCATGGTGGCGCAGCGGTAGAGTTGCTGCCTCACAGCACCAGAGACCTGGGTTCCATCCCAACTACGGGTGCTGTCTGTACGGAGTTTGTACGTTCTCCCTGAGATCACATGAGTTTTCTCCGGGTGCTCCGGTTTCCTCCCACACTCCCATATGCAGGTTTGAAGGTGAATTGGCTTCGTCAAAAATTATAAATTGTTCCTAGTGTGCAGGGTAGTGCTAGTGTGTGGGGTGATACACTGGAATTTAGAAGGATGAGAGGAGATCTTATCGAAACGTATAAGATTATTGAGGGGTTGGACACGTCAGAGGCAGGAAACATGTTCCCAATGTTGGGGGAGTCCAGAACCAGGGGCCACAGTCTAAGAATAAGAGGTAGGCCATTTAGAACGGAGATGAGGAAAAACGTTTTCAGTCAGAGAGTTGTAAATCTGTGGAATTCTCATTCAAGAGAGAGCTAGATAGAGCTCTTAAGGATAGCGGAGTCAGGCGGTATGGGGAGAAGGCAGGAACGGGGTACTGATTGAGAATGATCAGCCATGATCACATTGAATGGCGGTGCTGGCTTGAAGGGTCGAATGGCCTCCTCCTGCACCTATTGTCTATTGTCTATTGATCGCTGGTCGGCGTGGACCCAGTGGGTCAAACAGCCTGGTTCTGTGCTGCATCTCTCAAGTCTAAAGTATGATGAGCATTGGGCCTGTACTCGCTGGAGTTTAGAAAGATGAGGGGGTGGGGGTCATATTGAAACCTACTGGATAATGAAAGGCGAGTGGAAAGGCGAGAGGATGTTTCCACCAGTGGGAGAGTCTAGGACTGGAGGGAACAGCTTCAGAATAAAAGGACGTCCCTTTAGGAAGGAGATGAGGAGGAATTTCTTTAGTCAGAGGGTGGTGAATCTGTGGGATTCGTTGCCACAGACGGCCGCGGAGGCCAAGTCAGTGGATGTTCTTAATATGGAGATTGGCAGATCCACAAATTGAATGGATTCACCAGGAGAGACAGCAGAGAGGTTTCCAATAACCCGTTCTTGATTAGCACGGGTGTCAGGGGTTACGGGGAGAAGGCCGGAAAATGGGGAGGAGTGGGAGAGATAGATCAGCCGTGAGCGAATGGCTGAGTAGATTCGATGGGGTGAATGGCCTAATTCTGTCCCAATGACTTATTAACAAACATAGAAACATAGACAATAGGTGCAGGAGTAGGCCATTTGGCCCTTCGAGCCAGCACCGCCATTCAATGTGATCATGGCTGATCATTCTCAATCAGTACCCCGTTCCTGCCTTCTCCCCATATCCCCTGACTCTGCTATCCTTAAGAGCTCTATCTAGCTCTCTCTTGAATGCATTCAGAGAATTGGCCTCCACTGCCTTCTGAGGCAGAGAATTCCACAGATTCACAACTCTCTGACTGTAAAAAGTTTTTCCTCATCTCCGTTCTAAATGGTCTACCTCTTATTCTTAAACTGTGGCCCCTGGTTCTGGACTCCCCCAACATTGGGAACATGTTTCCTGCCTCTAACGTGTCCAGCCCCTTAATAATCTTATACGTTTTGATAAGATCTCCTCTCATCCTTCTAAATTCCAGTGTATCACCCCGCACACGAGCACCATCCTGCACACTAGGAACAATTTATAATTTTTAACGAAGCCAATTCACCTACAAACCTGCATAAGATACCTTATACGTTTCGATAAGATATCTTATACGTTTCGATACGCACCGCCATTCAATATGATCATGGCCGATCATCCGGAATCAGTACCCCATTCCTGCTTTCTCCCCGCATCCCTTGATTCCGTTAGCCCTCAGAGCTAAATCTAACTCTCACGGCACAAGGCATGTAAGTGACTGCAGTCACAGCACGAGTTCTAGGCCACTTATCCCATCACAGCAGGTGAAAAGCAGGATTATTCTAATTGAGTGATTAAATAAATCTGGAATTAAAGATAATCTCAGCAGCTATAACCATGAAACCAACTGGTTCACTGAGATGAGGAAGAACTTTTTCAGTCAGAGGGTGGTGAAGGTGTGGAATTCTCTGCCTCAGAAGGCAGTGGAGGCCAGTTCGTTGGATGCTTTCAAGAGAGAGCTGGATAGAGCTCTTAAGGATAGCGGAGTGAGGGGGTATGGGGAGAAGGCAGGAACGGGGTACTGATTGATAGTGATCAGCCATGATCGCATTGAATGGCGGTGCTGGCTCGAAGGGCTGAATGGCCTACTCCTGCACCTATTGTCTATTGTCTATTGTCTATATCCTTCTGTGGAAAGAAACAGAACATTCTCTCAACTGTAGACCCACCAATGGGGTCGATTTTTACTTGTCCCCTCAGTTGAGGGATTGGGAAACGTATCTCCAGTGATGTCTGTCAGATGTTCCCTTCATAGAGTGATACGGTGTGGAAACAGGCCCTTCGGCCCAACTTGCCCACACACATGCCAACATGTCCCAGCTATAACTAGTCCCACCTGCCCGCATTTGGCCCATGCCCCTCCAAACCCGTCCTATCCATGTACCTGTCCAAATGTTTCTTAAACGTTGCGATAGTCCCTGCTTTAACTATCTCCTCTGGTAGCTCGTTCCATACACACACCATCCTTTGTGTAAAAAGGTTACCCCTCATGTTCCTGTCAAATCTTTCCCCCTTCACCTTAAACCTATAACATCTAGTTCTCGATTCCGTGGGCAAATGATTCTGTGCATTGGCCCGATCTATTCCCCTCATGATTTAGACACGATAAGATCAGTGCTCACCCTCCTGAACTCCAAGGAATAAAGCTCTTTATCACATATCTGTACACTGTGAACGGCTCGACTGTGATCATGTACATATAGAAACGTAGGAAATAGGTGCAGGAGTAGGGCAGCCCTCCCGTTCAATATGATCACGGCTCATCGTCCAGAATCAGTGCCCCGTTCCTGCTTTCTCCCCATATCCCTTGATTCCGTTAGAAACATAGAAACATAGAAACATAGAAAATAGGTGCAGGAGTAGGCCATTCGGCCCTTCGAGCCTGCACCGCCATTCAATATGATCATGGCTGATCATCCAGCTCAGTAACCTGTACCTGCCTTCTCTCCATACCCCCTGATCCCTTTAGCCACAAGGGCCACATCTAACTCCGTCTTAAATATAGCCAATGAACTGGCCTCAACTACCTTCTGTGGCAGAAAATTCCACAGATTCACCACCCTCTGTGTGAAAAAAAACGTTCTCATCTCGGTCCTAAAAGACTTCCCCCTTAGCCCTAAGAGCCAAATCTAACTCCCTCTTGAACACATCAATAAGACGAGAAAAACAATATTGTCTTTCCGCTGACTGGACTGGTGTGAACGGGTAATCAATGGTCGGTGTTGACTAGATGGGCCGAAGGGCCTATTTCCACCATGTATCTCTCAACTAAATTAAACTGAATAAACTAAAGGAGATGTTCTTGCATCATTTGAAGAGGAGTTTTCTCCTGACTGGAAACAGATTATCTAGTCATTATATAATTGCTTCCTATGGGATCTTGCCATTCCCGCAGTGACACAACAACAGTGATTACCCTCAAATAACTAATTAATTAAATGTGACTCAGGTTTGGACGTATTGTAAACATGAAAGACATTAAATTAAAGCTGCTTCTCGCCATTTCACATTTTGCAATAATGCTTTGTTTTGGGTGCCTTCAAGATGGTAAGTTCGATTCTGTTCTAAACATCTTTAATAGCGCACTGCAATATTATCATATTGGAAGGTAGACACAAAATGCTGGAGTAACTCAGCAGGTCAGGCAGCATCTCAGGAGAGAAGGAACGGGTGACGTTTCGGGTCGAGACCCTTCTTCAGGCTGATGTCAGGGGAGGGGGCGGGGCAAAGATAGGATGAGAAGGGGGAGGGGATGGAGAGAGGGAGAAAGCAGGGACTATCTGAAGTTAGAGAAGTCAATGTTCATACCGCTGGGGTGTAAACTACCCAAGCGAAATATGAGGTGCTGTTCCTCCAATTTGCGCTGGGCCTCACTCTGACAATGGAGGAGGCCCAGGACAGAAAGGTCAGATAGGGAATGGGAGGGGGAGTTGAAGTGCTGAGCCACCGGGAGATCAGGTAGGTTTTTACAAAGATGGTCGTAGAGTCGGAGGGAAGGAGGAATCACAGAGAGGGAGCATTTTAAAACGAGGTCGTAGAGTCATCTTGGAGTTTTGCAATCAGCTGTTTTGAAAGGAGTTGGGACCACCTTTCAGACTAGCGGGATTTCAATCCCAAAGTCTGTTGAAGTTGCTTCAACTCACTGATTAGCTTGCAAAGGTCACAGTTTAATTGTGATCCAATGTCACATTTAAGCGTTTAATTGTAATCCAATAGTGATCCGTCAGCGTTTAATTGTGATCCAATGTCACATGGGATGGCACGGTGGTGCAGCGGTAGAGTTGCTGCCTCACAGCACCGGAGACCCGGGTTCCATCCCGACTACGGGCGCTGTCTGTACGGAGTTTGTACGTTTTCCCCGTGACCTGCGTGGGTTTTCTCCAAAATCTTTGGTTTCCTCCAACACTCCAAAGACGTGCTGGTTTGTAGGTGAATTGGCTTGGTATAATTGTAAATTGTCCCTCGTGTGTGTAGGATAGTGTTAGTGTGCGGGGATCGCTAGTCAGAGTGGACTCTGTGGGTCGAAGGGCCAGTTTCTACACTGTATCCCTAAACTAAACTAAATTAAACTAAACAGCCTTAGAATAAAAGGGAGGCCATTTAAAACTGAGGTGAGAAGGAACTTTTTCACCCAGAGCGTTGTGAATTTGTGGAATTCTCTGCCACAGAGGGCAGTGGAGGCCAAATCACTGGATGGATTTAAGAGAGAGTTAGATAGAGCTCTGGGGGCTAGTGGAATCAAGGGATATGGGGAGAAGGCAGGCACGGGTTACTGATTGTGGATGATCAGCCATGATCACAATGAACGGCGGTGCTGGCTCGAAGGGCCGAATGGCCTCCTCCTGCACCTATTCTCTATGTTTCTATGTTGCTATGTAACTAAACTAAAGTACCAATAGTGGATTAGCTGGGTAGGACAAACACAGCTTATCCACAATGCTAATTCTGCACTGTTAATGTAGACGGGGAATATCCCAACGTTTAAGAAACAGTTAGACAGGTACTTGGATGGGACAGGTTTGGAAGGATATGGACCAAGCGCAGGCAGGTGGAATTAGTGCAGCTGGGACATGTTGGCCAGTGTGGGCAAGTTGGGCCGAAGGTCCTGTTTCCACATTGAATACTCTATGACTTTAGACCATTGCATTAATGTGTGTGCAACTCTGCTTCATGAATGTTACAAGCTGTGAAGCTGAGGGGAAAAGGCTTGTGTGGAGTGTGGTGTGTTTTAAATGATTTAAAGATAATGGAGGTGTTGTTCAAAGACTTGGGGTTTAGTGGAGAAGAAGCAGCCGGAGATGGCTCAGAGGGAGAAAAGGATGGGGCAAGAACAGCAGTCACATCGTTATGTAAGAAGGAACTGCAGATGCTGGTTCAAACCGAAGATAGACACAAATGCTGGAGTAACTCAGCGGGTCAGGCAGCATCTGTGGGGAACATGGATAGGTGACGTTTCACAGAGTGCTGGAGTAACTCAGCGGGTCAGGCAGCATCTGTGGGGAACATGGATAGGTGACGTTTCACAGAGTGCTGGAGTAACTCAGCGGGTCAGGCAGCATCTGTGGGGAACATGGATAGGTGACGTTTCACAGAGTGCTGGAGTAACTCAGCGGGTCAGGCAGCATCTCTGGAGAGAAGGGATGGGTGACGTTTCGGGTCGAGACCCCTCTTCAGACTGGTTGGGGATAAGGGAGACGAGAGGTAGAGACGGTGATGTGAAGAGATAATGAACAATGAATAAAAGATGCACAAAAAAGTAACGATGATAAAGGGAACAGGCCATTGTGAGCTGTTTGTGGGGTGAAAGTGAGACTTGGGTGGGGAGGGATAGAGAGAGAGAGGGAATGCCAGGGCTACCTGAAAGTGAGAGAAATCAATATTCATACCGCTGGGCTGTAAGCTGCCCAAGCGAAATATGAGTCACATCGATGTGTTCCTCAGTGCCCATACAAGATCTTTGTAACAGGAGAACAAAGACTCAGCCTGCTTCACCAAGCTGAGTGTCCAATCCATTCCTGCAATCGGAGCTGGTGCTAAATCAAAATAGCTGAGGAGTTGCGATAATTATCAGTGCGGCAATGAGGATAAATTGAAATAGTTCTCCCTGGGACTCAAGCTGCAAGGAATTAAAAATAGCAGGTGTGGAGGATGTGAGATGGTGGTGGGGGGGTGGGGGGTGGGAGGAGTAGCAGGAAATTAAGCAGACAATGGCGTTCTTTATATCAACAGCACAATATGAGAGCAGACATGCCACTCCCATCTCAATCACTGAGATGGACGATCAGCCATGATCATATTGAATGGCCGAAGGGCCGAATGGCCTACTCCTGCACCTATTTTCTATGTTTTTATGTTTCTACATGTAGGACAAAAAAATGCAGATGCTGGTTAAAGGTAGATACAAAGGATCTCAGCGGGTCAGGCAGCATCTGAGGAGAACATGGATAGGTGACGTTTCACAGAGTGCTGGAGTAACTCAGTAGGTCAGGCAGCATCTGTGGAGAGAAGGAATGGGTGACGTTTCACAGAGTGCTGGAGTAACTCAGCGGGTCAGGCAGCATCTGTGGAGAGAAGGAATGGGTGACGTTTCACAGAGTGCTGGAGTAACTCAGCGGGTCAGGCAGCATCTGTGGAGAGAAGGAATGGGTGACGTTTCGGGCCGAGGCCCTTCTTCAGACTGGGAAGAATCTGTTCTTGAGCTGGAGAGCAAGGATTTCAGGATCCTGGTTCCCCATGGTGGCACTGACACCATTTGCTTCTTCCAGTAATAAAATGGGTCAAATGTTGTATTTTTTGAGAAGCGGCTGAATGAAAAACTAGAAACATAGAAAATAGGTGCAGGAGGAGGCCATTCAGCCCTTCGAGCCAACACCGCCATTCATTGTGATCATGGCTGATCATCCACAATTAATAACCCGTGCCTGCCTTCTCCCCATATCCCTTGATTCCACTAGCCCCGAGAGCTCTATCTAACTCTCTCTTAAATCCATCCAGTGATTTGGCCTCCACTGCCCTCTGTGGCAGAGAATTCCACAAATTCACAACTCTCTGGGTGAAAAAATTCCTTCTCACCTCAGTTTTAAATGACCTCCTCTTTATTCTTAGACTGTGTGGCCCTTGGTTATGGACTCACCCAACATTGGGAACATTTTTCCTGCATCTAGCTTGTCCAGTCCCTTTATAATTTTATACGTCTCTATAAGAGCCCCTCTCATCCTTCTAAACTCCAGTGAATACAAGCCCAGTCCTTCCAATCTTTCCTCATATGCCAGTCATTGAATAAGTTAATGAGATAAAATGGTTAAAACCACAATTAAGATGGTTTCTTTTTACATTTACAGGGAAATACAAGACATTGTATTGTATCGAGTTACAGCTGTTGGATGAGACCAAGGATTTTCCAAATCAAATTAAATTTTCATTGTTAGAAATCTAATTGTTAGAAAATGTGTTTTCCTCTCATGAATTATGCTTGGTGCTTGCATTATTTGGCTTTCAAAAGTCACTGCCTGTCCCGCTGAGTTACTCCAGCTTTTTTGTGTCTATCTTCGGTGCAGATTCATAGAGTGATACAGTGTGGAAACAGGCCCTTCGGCCCAACTCGCCCGCACCGGCCAACAATGTCCCAGCTACATTAGTCCCACCTGCCTGCGCTTGGTCCATATCCCTCCAAACCTGTCCTATCCATGTACCTGTCCAACTGTTTCATAAACAATGGGATAGTCCCAACCTCAACTACCTCCTCTGGCAGCTCGTTCCATGCACCCATCACCCTCTGTGTGGAAAAGGTACCCCTCAGATTCCTATTGAATCTTTTCCACTTCATCTTGAACCTATGTCCTCTGGTCCTCGATTCCCCATCTCTGGACAAGAGACTCTGTACATCTACCCGATCTATTCCTCTCATGATTTTGTACACCTCTATAAGATCACCTCTAATCCTCCTGCGCTCCATGGAATAGAGACCCAGCCTACTCAACCTCTCCCTGTAGCTCACACCCTCTAGTCCTGGCAACATCCTCGTCTTCCATAAAAAATCACACAACATCCATTTTACATTTCATCACACCATTATGGAAAAAGGATGTCTAAAATTACATTGTAATGATAATAACAACCCCAGTGATAACGGCCTTCCCTGTACGCCACGCCACTCCACTCTGGTGAAGCACTGCGGCAGGGGTTAGTGGAGCAAGACAGGAGCACTTCCCCATTCATTCCACGGTCCAGGCCGCCAGCTACATCATTTATAGTTGAAATGTTAATGTCCAGAAAGCTAAAGTAACGCACTGGTGGGCAACATAATTAAAAATCAATGGCTTGTGCCTTGCATAGACTCGTAATGAGATTTCCACAGATAGACACAGAGTGCTGGAGTAACTCAGCGGGTCAGGCAGCATCTGTGGAGAACAAGGATAGGTGACGTTTCACAGAGTGCTGGAGTAACTCAGCGGGTCAGGCAGCATCTCTGGAGAACATGGATAGGTGACGTCTCGGGTCGGGACCCGCTGAGTTACTCCAGCACTCTGTGAAACGTCACCTATCCATGTTCTCCACAGATGCTGCCTGACCTGCTGAGTTACTCCTACACTCTGTGAATAAATACCTTTGATTTGTACCAGCATCTGCAGTTATTTTCTTATAGCACGCTGTGAAACGTCACCTATCCATGTTCTCCACAGATGCTGCCTGACCCGCTGAGTTACTCCAGCACTCTGTGAAACGTCACCTATCCATGTTCTCCACAGATGCTGCCTGACCCGCTGAGTTACTCCAGCACTCTGTGTCTACCATATAGATTGGCCTCGATCTTTATGCACATCTACCCTGAGCGAGACTCCAACCTCAGAGGCTAAGGAGCCGCTATAACTTGCACAGATGAAGCCGCTTGTAGATTTATGCCTCAGCGTCTTTTATACAAAGACTACCCACGATGATTAAAATCCAGAGTACCTCTGTTTAGTTTACAGCGTGGCCTTTGTGACCTTATTTACTTACACGCTCTTAAATTGAGCCAAGTAGTGATTTTCCCCTTCCTGCATGGGGTTGCTGCTCAACACAGAATACCTACAAGGCACCACGGAGAAGGCCTTTTATTTATTTTCTGACAGTAATAACTACTTAGCATCAGCTTGTCAGGAGTTTGACAACAAGGATGGGAATTATATTTAGATAATACATTCACTGCCGCCACCGCTCTGTGGCTGAGACCCGCAACACTACTGCAGTACAACAAGTCAACCTTAATTATCCACAGCGTTGGGCTCTATCTGCCCAAGTTGTCAACAAAATTATGTGCTACATACTGTCTCGTAACGAGGTATTATCAGGTCGGATTTTGCAAGCCAAAAGATGCCTCAACGCAGTTCATTCAAAGTGTGCGTGTGGGGCTCAGAACGCAGGCCGCTAAATCTTTATTGTAACCTGTCAAAACAGTGTTGGGAGAGTAGGCCTCAGAGAACAACATGCAGGTGGAAGGCAAGGCCTGACTCTGGAAAAGGGTCTCCACTCTAAACGTCACCCATTCCTTCTCTCCAGAGATGCTGCCTGACCCGCTGAGTTACTCCAGCATTTTGTGTCTGCCTTTTATAGTAAATAGTAACATGGTATGCATAGACTCGTAATGAGATTTCCACGGATAGACACAGAGTGCTGGAGTAACTCAGCGGGTCAGGCAGCATCTGTGGAGAACATGGATAGGTGACGTCTCGGGTCGGGACCCGCTGAGTTACTCCAGCACTCTGTGAAACGTCACCTATCCATGTTCTCCACAGATGCTGCCTGACCCGCTGAGTTACTCCAGCACTCTGTGAAACGTCACCTATCCATGTTCTCCACAGATGCTGCCTGACCTGTTGAGTTGCTCCAGCATTTTGTGTCTGTCCGTGAGACAACTGTTCTTAGATTTAGATTTAGAGATACAGCGCGGAAACAGGCCCTTCGGCCCACCGGATCCGCGCCGCCCAGCGATCCCCGCACACTAACACTATCCTACACACACACTAGGGACAATTTTTACATTTACCCAGCCAATTAACCTACATACCTGCACGTCTTTGGAGTGTGGGAGGAAACCAAAGATCTCGGAGAAAGCCCACGCAGGTCACGGGGAGAACGTACAAACTCCGTACAGACGCCGCCCGTCGTCGGGAGCGAACCTGAGTCTCTGGCGCTGCATTCGCTGTAAGGCAGCAACTCTACCGCTGCGCCACCGTGACCGCCCTTCTCTTTTTGTGACATCTGGAAGCCCTCATTGTTTTAACGAGTCAGGCATTGCTCAAACTGACAGCTTCAATAAATTCATAGAAACATAGAAAATAGGTGCAGGAGGAGGCCGTTTGGCCCTTCGAGCCAGCACCGCCATTCATTGTGATCATGGCTGATCGTCCGCAATCAGTAACCCGTGCCTGCCTTCTCCCCATATCCCTTGATTCCACTAGCCCCCAGAGCTCTATCTAACTCTCTTTTAAATCCATCCAGTGAATCGGCCTCCACTGCCCTCTGTGGCAGAGAATTCCACAAATTCACAACTCTCTGGGCGAAAAAGTTTCTTCTCACCTCAGTTTTAAATGGCCTCCCCTTTATTCTTAGACTGTGTGTGTGGCCCCTGGTTCTGGACTCCCCCAACATTGGGAACATTTTCCCTGCATCTGGCTTGTCCAGTCCTTTTATGATTTTATACGTCTCCATAATAAATCCAATTTCCACTCTTGGCCTTGGTGTGGTTTGGACACTGAGGCAGGAGTTGCAGATCCTAATGCCAATCCTTGCAAGTCAGACACATGGAAAAAATCAATTGCCGCAGCCCTAACCTTGTTTCCACAATCTTATTGGTGGTCCAGTACTGGTGATGGCATCTCACCCGCTCAATCTATCTCACAAGGGTGGCACAGCGGTAGAACCAGTGCCTCACAGCGCCAGGTACCCGGGTTCGATCCTGACCACGGGTACTGTGCGTACGGAGTTTGTACGATCTCCCCGTGACCATGTGGGCTTTCTTCAGGTGAATGCACAGTCTTTTTTCCCCAGGGTAGACAACAGACAATAGACAATAGGTGCAGGAGGAGGCCATTCGGCCCTTCGAGCCAGCACCGCCATTCAATGTGATCATGGCTGATCATTCTCAATCAGTGCCCCGTTCCTGCCTTCTCCCCATACCCCCTGACTCCGCCATCCTTAAGAGCTCTATCTAGCTCTCTCTTGAATGCATTCAGAGAATTGGCCTCCACTGCCTTCCGAGGTAGAGAATTCCACAGATTCACAACTCTCTGACTGAAAAAGTTTTTCCTCATCTCCGTTCTAAATGGCCTACCCCTTATTCTTAAACTGTGGCCCCTGGTTCTGGACTCCCCCAACATTGGGAACATGTTTCCTGCCTCTAACGTGTCCACCCCCTTAATAATCTTATATGTTTTGATAAGATCCCCTCTCATCCTTCTAAATTCCAGTGTATACAAACCTAGTCGCTCCAGTCTTTCAACATATGACAGTCCCGCCATTCCGGGAATTAACCTAGTAAACCTACGCTGCACGCCCTCAATAGCAAGAATATCCTTCCTCAAATTTGGAGACCAAAACTGCACGCAGTACTCCAGGTGCGGTCTCACTAGGGCCCTGTACAACTGCAGAAGGACCTCTTGGCTCCTACGGAATCTACCGGCTGATATGAGACAGTTAGCAAACTTACCCAACTCTGCTAGTCCCACCTGCCTGTAGATGGTCCACATCCCTCTAAATCTTCCCTGTTCAATGGAACTTTATTGGTCTCACGTGCAAGTGCACAGTGAAATTCTTTCTGCATGTTTACACATGTTTTGCCGCAATGTTTCGCTGCCATTTACCTCTTCATGTACCTGTCCAAATGACTTTTAAGTATTTTAGTTTAGAGACACAGGGCCTTCGGCCCACCGAGTCTGCACCGACCAGCGATCCCCGATTGTCTATTGTATTTTGAGCTAAATTGGTTTGCCCCATACGGGACCTCCCTTGTCCTGTATTAGGCCCAGGAGGGGGGGTGGCACTGTAGGCCCGGACACTGTAGGCCCTGGACACTGTAGGCCCGGATACTGTAGGCCCGGATACTGTAGGCCCGGACACTGTAGGCCCGGACACCGTAGGCCCGGACACTGTAGGCCCGGACACTGTAGGCCCGGACACTGTAGGCCCGGACACTGTATGCCCGGACACTGTAGGCCTGGACACTGTAGGCCCGGACAGTGTGGTAGGAGAAAAACTGCAGATGCCGGTTAAAACAGAGCCTACCTTCCGGACAGTGTGGGTTGCGGTGCGGACAGTGTAGGTGCGGTGCGGACAGTGTAGGTGCGGTGCGGACAGTGTAGGTGCGGTGCGGACAGTGTAGGTGCGGTGCGGACAGTGTAGGCCAGGAGGCCCCGGCGCTGCCTAACGGAGGTTGCCTAGCAACCCGCCTCCCGGGTAGACACGAAAAGCTGGAGTAACTCAGCAGGTCACGCAGCATCTCTGGAGAGAAGACCCGAAACGTCACCCATTCCTTCTCTCCAGAGATGCTGCCTGACCCACTGAGTTACTCCAGCTTTTTGTGTCTACCTTCGATTTAAACCAGCATCGGCAGTTTCTTATCCTACACAACCCGCCTCCCGGCCCGGGCGGCCGCCGTTGGTGGAGCGGGAGCACGAGGCCGCTGGCTGGGTGAGGTCACGTGGGGTACGGCGCGGTGACGTCACCTTGTCCCTTTATGGGAGTGCTATAGAAACATAGAAAATAGGTGCAGGAGTAGGCCATTCGGCCCTTCGAGCCTGCACCGCCATTCAATATGATCATGGCTGATCATCCAGCTCAGTAACCTGTACCTGCCTTCTCTCCATACCCCCTGATCCCTTTAGCCACAAGGGCAACATCTAACTCCCTCTTAAATATAGCCAATGAACTGGCCTCAACTACCTTCTGTGGCAGAGAATTCCACAGATTCACCACTCTCTGTGTGAAAAAAAACTTTCTCATCTCGGTCCTAAAAGACTTCCCCCTTATCCTTAAACTGTGACCCCTTGTTCTGGACTTCCCCAACATCGGGAACAATCTTCCTCCATCCAACCTGTCCAACCCCTTAAGAATTTTGTAAGTTTCTATAAAATCCCCCCTCAATCTTCTAAATTCCAGCGAGTACAAGCCGAGTCTATCCAGTCTTTCTTCATATGAAAGTTCTGCCATCCCAGGAATCAATCTGGTGAACCTTCTCTGTACTCCCTCTATGGCAAGAATGTCTTTCCTCAGATTAGGAGACCAAAACTGTACACAATACTCCAGGTGTGGTCTCACCAATGCCCTGTACAACTGCAGTAGAACCTCCCTGCTCCTATACTCAAATCCCCTCGCTATGAATGCCAACATACCATTTGCTTTCTTCACTGCCTGCTGCACCTGCATGCCAACTTTCAATGACTGGTGCACCATGACACCCAGGTCTCGTTGCATCTCCCCTTCTCCTAATCGGCCACCATTCAGATAATAGTCTGCTTTCCTGTTCTTGCCACCAAAGTGGATACCTCACATTTATCCACATTATACTGCATCTGCCATGCATTTGCCCACTCACCTAACCTATCCAAGTCACCCTATAGTTGGGCATTTTGGTCAGCATGGGTAAGGTGGGCCGAAGGGCCTGTTTCCATGCTGTACAGTTCTATAGAGCAGACACAGACAAGGACAGCCCACAGGGCTGCCTACTACACTGAAGTTATTCTGTGATCTACAATAAAGGAAGTCGAATTAACATCGCTGCTACAAATTATATTTTCTTTATCTAAAATGTTGAAAAACATGCATTTTGCTGCAATTATCTTTATATAAATAGTTAAGGATACTCTAAGGACAGAAATATTCATAGAACATTAGACATCACAATTTAAAAATTGTTAATCTTGTCAAATTATATTGCGTACAGGGTTAAATCACTAACATTTCAATTGACTTAGGGTTTATCTTCTGTTGAAAAGAAACAGATGATTAATCCTCGGCATTCTTTAGGGATTTGAAGAATATCAGCAATTAAATTAACGACTTCAAAGTTTATGTTATGAGATTCAAGAAATGAAAGACAAAGACACTTTAATTTTTCACAAGTTGTTACCTTAATTATCGTCTTATTGCCTCGGTCGCTTCTTCATTACAAAATAGCACCCCCACGGTATTCTCTAAGCCCCTTTGGTTTGCTGTACCACAGCCACTGTGCAGGAAATGTCATCCCAGACACAAAAGTCATAAATCTTACTTTGTCCATGTTCATGGTGAATAAATTGTCCTGCTCTGCCTGGTCCCCAGTATTAATACCGCAAAACGCTGACAAATGTTAATACCCTCACAAACAACCTTATGATGTGTATCAACTACTGGAACACCATTTATTGTAATCCACAGCAAGGAACTGCAGGTGTGGGTTTAAACCGAAGATGGACGCAAAAATGCTGGAGTAACTCATTTAGGGCGGTCACGGTAGCGCAGCGGTAGAGTTGCTGCCTCACAGCGTCGGAGACCCGGGTTCCATCCCGACTACGGGCGCTGTCTGTACGGAGTTTGTACGTTCTCCCCGTGATCTCGGTTTTCTCCGAGATCTTCGGTTTCCTCCCACGCTCCAAAGGCGAACAGGTCTGTAGGTTAATTGGCTTGGGTTTGTATACTTGGTATAAGTGTAAATTGTCCCCAGTGTGTGTAGGATTGTATTAGTGTGCGGGGTTCGCTGGCTGGCACGGACTCGGTGGGCTGAAGGGCCTGTTTCCACGCTGTATCTCAAAACTAAACTCAGCGGGACAGGCGGCATCTCTGGAGAGAAAGAATGGGTGATGTTTCTAGTTGAGGTCTGAGGCAGGATCTCGACTGGAAACGTCACCCTTTCCTTCTCTCCAGAGATGCTGGGTGTTACTCCGGCATTTTGTGTCAAACTACACACCTGCAAGCCTTTGGAGTGTGGGAGGAAACCGGTGCACCCGGAGAAAACCCACGCAGGTCACGGGGAGAACGTGCAAACTCCGTACAGACAGCGCCCGCAGTCTCTGGCGCGGTGTGAAGGGTCTCCTGAAGAAGGGTCTCGACCCGAAACGTCACCCATTCCTTCTCTCCAGAGATGCTGCCCGTCCCGCTGAGTTACTCCAGCATTTTGTGTCTATCTACCATTTATGATCTATTGGGCTTCGTGCTCTTTGAGAATCTAGGCGTGTTTAAAAAAAATATCAGTAGGTTTTTGGTTTTAGTTTTGGAGATACAGCGCGGAAATAGGCCCTTCGGCCCACCAGGTCCGCGCTGACCAAGTCAAGTCAAGTCAAGTCAAGGCAAATTTATTTGTCACATACACATACACGATGTGCAGTGAAATGAAAGTGGCAATGCCTGCGGGTTGTGCACAAAAAAGAATTACAGTTACAGCATATAAATAAAGTTAATAAGTTACTATTAGTGTCGACAAAAATTTAGTCTCTGGGGTTATAAAAGTTGACAGTCCTGATGGCCTGTGGGAAGAAGCTCCGTCTCATCCTCTCCGTTTTCACAGCGTGACAGTGGAGGCGTTTGCCTGATCGTAGCAGCTGGAACAGTCCGTTACTGGGGTGGTAGGGGTCCCTCATGATCTTGCTTGCTCTGGATCTGCACCTCCTGATGTATAGGTCCTGCAGGGGGGCGAGTGTAGTTCCCATGGTGCGTTCTGCCGAACGCACTACTCTCTGCAGGGCCATCCTGTCCTGGGCAGAGCTGTTCCCAAACCAGACTGTAATGTTGCTGGACAGGATGCTCTCTACAGCCCCAGAGTAGAAGTTATGAAGGATCCTCAGAGACACTCTGAATTTCCTCAGTTGTCTAAGGTGGTAAAGGCGCTGCTTAGCCTTACCCACCAGTGCGGGAATGTGCGTTGCCCACGTCAGATCCTCTGCGATGCGGACTCCCAAGTATTTAAAACTGCTCACCCTATTCACAATAGACCCATTTATCTCCAGTGGCGTGTACGTCCTTGGATGTTATGCGAACTGTAGTGGGTCCATGTTGCGAGGAAGGAGGGCGCAGATGTGCTTCTTGACTAGCCTCTCAAAGCATTTCATGACAACCAAGGTGAGGGCCACCGGTCGGTAGTCATTTAAACACGCTGGAGAGGCATTCTTTGGCACTGGTAAAATGATGGATCTTTTGAAGCATGCAGGGACCACGGACTTTGCCAAGGAGAGGTTGAATATTGTGGTGAGCACTGGAGCAAGCTGAGTAGCACAAGACTTTAGTACTCACCCAGATATACCATCTGGGCCTCCAGCTTTCCTCGTGTTCACACACGTCAGAGCCCACCTCACCTCATGCTCGGACACCGAAAATGTGTGCACATCCCCGGCGGTGGATCCCCCTCCAGCCTCGCTAGCCAGCGCCCCTTCGGTGCTGTTTTTAGACTGCGAGCTGGTGGTGTTACCCGTCTCAAACCGTGCATAAAGAGTTCAGGTCATCAGCTAAGGAGGAGCCGGCACTTCCGGTTGAGGGGGTGCTGGACCTGTAGCTAGTTATAGTCCGTAGCCCCTGCCAAAGGCGCCTGGTGTCCTGCTGCTCCATCTGTGACTCCATCTTGTCCCGGTACCTCCTTTTTGCATCCTTCACTGCCCTTCGCAGTCGGTAGGACTCTCCCTTGTAGTCGTCCATGTTGCCGGATGCCAGACCGGAGTAGTAAGCAGCGGTGCGAGCATTCAAGGCCACGCCAATAGACCTGTCCACCCAGGGTTTTTGGTTAGGGAAGATACTGACCCTTACCGTGGGGATGATGGTATCGGCTATTGTGGCAATGAAGTCCGTAACCGCTTCCGCAAACTCATTTACGTCTCTGGAACTTGCTTGGAACATGTTCCAGTCGACTTCGCTCAGTGCATCCTGCAGCATGGCCTCTGACCAACGAGTAGATTCGTAGCACCGAAGTCAGGATTGAACCGGGCTCAGGTTGGGCTGAGGGCCTATTTCCATGCTGTATGTGGGGAGAACCGGGTTCGATCCTGACTTCGGTGCTACGAGTCTACTTGAGTAGATTAGTCATGAGACTGTATCTCTGAACTAAACTAAACATGCAGGATGTGCAAAGTAAATTATTGTGGAATATGAATATTTCCTCTCGAGAGACACGCATAACGAGTGTCCTCATACTGCAAGAGGGTTTATCTTCTAACTCACACCGTGCTGGTGGGGAGGCAGTGATGGTTCCGGTTAATAACTGATATGAAAAGGGAATGAAAATGCCATTAAATTATTTTCAGAATCGGGGCCCTGGAGTTACATTAGGTTTCTCAATGAACTTATAAATAGTTTCCATGAGTTGTTCTGGGGCGATACATAATAGGTCTTACATAATAGATTCAGAGTGCAATCGGCGAATGTGTTTGGTTTGGATTTATACAGATTCATGTTGAAACGCTCAAGTCCTTCATTACCTGAAGTCAGGCGTAACTCGCCTGTTTGATGGAAAATCTATTGGTGATATCTCTAGCGTTTCGTTCTTGCTCGCAGTCTTGCTCTTTAAGTCAGTCTTTTCCCACCACAATCTCTTTTTTTTTCTCTAAGCCTAAAGAAGGGTCTCGACCCGAAACGTCATCCATTCCTTTTCTCCAGAGATTCCTTTTCTCCAGCATTTTGTGTCAATCTTCGGTGTAAATCAGCATCTGCAGTTCCTGCCTTTCTTTTTTGTCTCTTTCTGACCATTTTTGAAAATCGGCACATGATCTGGACTTTTTTTAAAAACGCAAATGGATTGATTTAATTTTTTATTTTTTTTAATATATATATATACACACACACACACACACACACTCACACACACACACACACACACACACACACACACACATACACACACACACACACACACACACACACACACACACACAGAATATATATATATACACACACACACAGAATATATATATACACACACACAGAATATGTATGTATGTGTGTGTGTGTATACTATATATATATGTGTGTGTGTGTGTGTGTGTGTGTGTGTGTGTGTGTGTGTGTGTATATGTGTTTATGTATATGTATGTATATATATACACACACACACACACACACACCTAGTGTATGTGTATATATAGACATACACTGTATATATAAATATATATATATATATACACACACACATATATATATATATATATACATACATGTTTGTGTGTGTGCGTGTGTGTATGTATATATTATATATATATATATATATATTTATATATATATACATATGTGTGTGTGTGTATATATATATACACAGTATATATATATATATACAGACGAGATGCTGCCTGACCTGCTGAGTTACTCCAGCATTTTGTGAATAAATCGATTTGTACCAGCATCTGCAGTTATTTTCTTATACTATATATATATATATATATATATGATATATATATATATATATTATATATATACAGTGTATATATATAGTGTGTGTATATATATATACATATACATACACTATATATATATATATATATATATATATATATATATGACGTTTCGGGTCGAGACCCTTCTTCAGACTGTATATATATATATATATAAACACAGTATTACACTAAAAAAAAATTGAGGCAAGTGTTATTGCAATGTTTAGAGTCACAGAGTGATACAGTGTGGAAACGGGCCCTTCAGCCCAACTTGCCCACACCGGCCAACAATGTCCCAGCTACACTCGTCCCACCTGCCTGCGTTTGGTCCATATCCCTCCAAACCTGCCCTATCCATGAACATGTCTAATTGTTTCTTAGAGATTGTGTTAGTTCGAGCCTCAACTACCTCCTCTGGCGGCTCGTTCCATACACTCACCACCCCTATATGTGTGTAAAGGTTACCCGTGGACAGGTGGACAGGTCGGCGTGGACAGGTTGGGCTGAGGGGCCTATTTCCATGCTGTACGTGGGGAGAGCCGGGTTCGATCCTGACTTCGGTGCTGTCTGTGTGGAGTTTGCACATTCTCCCTGTGACCATGTGGGTTTCCTCTGGGCCCTCCAGTTTCCTTCCATGCCCCAAAGACGTGCGGGTTTGTATGTTAATCGCCCGCTGTAAATTGCCCCCTAGTATGTCGGGAGTGGATGAGAAAGTGGGATAAGAGAGGACTAGTGCGAATGGGTGATCGATGGTCAGCATGGACTCAGTGGGCCGAAGGGCCTGAATCCACGCTATATCTCTGAACTAAACTAAACAACGAGGATGTGTTAAATTGCTCCCGGAAAGGCGGGACTGTCATATGTTGAAAGACTGGAGCGATTAGGCTTGTATACACTGGAATTTAGAGGGATGAGAGGGGTCTTATCGAAATGTATAAGATTATTAAGGGGTTGGACACGTTAGAGGCAGGAAACATGTTCCCAATGTTGGGGGAGTCCAGAACCAGGGGCCACTGTTTAAGAATAAGGGGTAGGCCATTTAGAACGGAGATGAGGAAAAACTTTTTCAGTCAGAGAGTTGTGAATCTGTGGAATTCTCTGCCTCAGAAGGCAGTGGAGGCCAATTCTCTGAATGCATTCAAGAGAGAGCTGGATAGAGCTCTTAAGGATAGCGGAGTCAGGGGGTATGGGGAGAAGGCAGGAACGGGGTACTGATTGAGAATGATCAGCCATGATCACATTGAATGGCGGTGCTGGCTCGAAGGGCCGAATGGCCTCCTTCTGCACCTATTGTCTATTGTCTCTTGCTCAGATCAGCTGACAACACAGGGCACAAACGTTCCTTCAGTAAATGTCCCTGAACCTTCTGCTAAACACCAACAAAACGCCTTGGCCAACCAACATCAACAACGCTTGTGAATGGAGGTTCCAACGAACCAAAGTCTTTGCAAACTTTTTCTCTCTTTAACAAAATAAACTGTCACCCGATATAGTCCACTTTGCAGCATTCTTTAAAAAACAGCAAAAACATCAATCGTTTGCAAGTACATAATATTCTGTGGTTTCCCTGCAGGTGATGTTAGGCGAGACTTTGACGTGCAGGGTCAGAGTGCAAGTAAAATGTTACTGCCCGAGAGAGATACCGAGCCTGTTATTAACAAAGCAATATTGATTTCCCCTGAAGTGGCAAAAATCACAAATCTCATCTGGACCTTCACCGAGGCTGCAAAATGCATTACATTCCCCCCACCAACAGCATCTTTTATTATCACTATTGTGTTTGCTCCGCAGTCACTTCTAAACGCTGGAACAAAGTGCGGAGCATTAACTGATTTACAGAATTACTGCTGCCTGGGTTTGGATTTGGTGAGGTGCTCTCTCAAACTTCAAATATTGCAAAATCTTGCAATTCAATAGTGTGCTGCATAACATTAGCAACCACACACACACACGTACATTGAGATATTAAACAAGCAGAACATCTACTCAGATTGGAACCGGCAATACTTCTGTTAAAGACTGTGCTTTTAGAGATTTATTTCCTTTTTTTAAATTACTGTAGTTTAAAATAATTCCTGCCCTGCTTAAAAAGAATGTAAAAGATGAGGTGCGGGCTTATGTGAGTTCTTATGCCCTGTTCAGTACTCAAGGCAGCTAGGTTCAATGCAAACTCATTAATGCAAAGATCCATACAGTTTTAAAATTATTACCAGGTGACGTAAAATAAATCAGTCACCTTAACTTCCATATAATTACAGCAGGTTACTTCACAAAAGGATTTAAAAATGGAGACTAGGTTCATGAAGATGTTATTCCATTTAATAAAAAGACACAGAGTGCTGGAGTAACTCAGCGGGTCAGGCAACATCTCTGGAGAACATGGATAGGTAACGTTTCACAGAGTGCTGGAGTAACTCAGCGGGTCAGGCAGCATCTCTAGAGAACATGGATGGATGCCGTTTGAAGTCAGGATGCTTTGAAACGTCACCTGTCCATGTTCTCCACAGATGCTGCCTGACCCGCTGAGTTACTCCAGCACTCTGTGAAACGTCACCTATCCATGTTCTCCATAGATGCTGCCTGACCCGCTGAGTTACTCCAGCACTCTGTGAAATGTCACCTATCCATGTTCTCCAGAGATGCTGCCTGACCCGCTGAGTTACTCCAGCACTCTGTGAAATGTCACCTATCCATGTTCTCCAGAGATGCTGCCTGACCCGCTGTGTGGGTCAGGCAGCATCTGTGGAGGGAATGGGCAGATGGCCTTTGGTATCGGGACCTGTCGTCTGACTGATTCAGACGATTGCATGGTTACAACAGATTGGTCCAGCAGACTTCAGAAAGCATTAGGCCTGCCACTGACTTTATTCACCAAAGGCCTCATGGTGACGCAGCGATAGAGTTGTCGCCTTCCAGAGCCAGAGACATGGGTTCCATCCTGACTACAGATCTTCGTGTATACGCAGTTTATACATTCTCCCCGTGACCTGCGTGGGTTTTCTCCGGATGCTCTGGTTTCCCCCCACACTCCAATGACGTTCAGGTACGTAGGCTAATTGGCTTCGGGGAAAATTGAAACTTGTCCCTAGTGTGTGTAGGATAGTGTTAATGTGCGGGGATCGCTGGTCGGCGCGGACTCGGTGGGCCGAAGGGCCCGTTTCAGCGCTGCATCTCTAAACTAAACAATGCTCTTGGAACGCAAGGATATTAGAATTCAGTACAGAGTTTCATAATCTTGGATTTCACGAAGCATTTTATAATTCAGTGAATTATACATGAATCATTCCATTAGATCATGATTGTTTCTTGAACTAAGCCAGTTAGAAAGATATTAGACCGATAGTGGGCTAAGCTTGTCAGCACAAAAACACAATTTGTAATGTATTATATTTCATATAACCAGCTAAATATGCAGCATCTGTGCAGGATTCCATTTAATAAGTTCTCGGTGTTCACCCCTGCAGTAGATTTTCAAAGTATGTGAATATTTGGAAATTCAAGTGTAAAAGTTCAGCTTAAAGTTATTTAATAAGTCCTCTTTTCTTAGATTTTTTAGTTTAAAGATACAGCGCGGAAACAGTCCCTTCGGCCCACCCAGGCCACGCCGCCCAGCGATCCCTGCACACTAACACTATCCTACACACACTAGGGCCAAGTTACACATACACCGAGCCAATTAAACTACAAACCTGCACGTCTTTGGAGTGTGGGAGGAAACTGAAGATCTCGGAGAAAACCCACGCAGGTCACGGGGAGAACGTACAAACTCTGTGCAGACGGCGCCCGTAGTCGGGATCGAACCCGGGTCTCTGGCGCTGTGAGGCTGCAACTCATCCGCTGCGCCACCGTGCCGCCCAAGAACAAAAGTTGTTATGAAAGTTGGTGCACTTCCCGAAAAGTGGCGGGTCAGGTACACAGCGAGGTGGAGAAGGTGTTTGACATGCTGGCCTTCATTGGGAAGGGAATTAAGTCATCAGTGATAGGAGCAGAATTAGGCCATTCGGCCCATCAAGTCTACTCCAACATTCTATCGTGGCTGATCTATCTCTTCCTCCTAACCCCATTCTCCTGCCTTCTCCCCACAACCCCTGACACCCGCACTAATCAAGAATCTATCCATCTCTGCCTTAAATATATCCACTGACTTGGCCTCCACAGCCTTCTGTGGCAAAGAATCACACAGATTCCCTACTCTCTGACTAAAGAAATATTTCCTCATCTCCTTCCCAAAAGAACGTCCTTTAATTCTGAGGCTGTGACCTCTGGTCCTAAACTCTCCCACTGGTGGAAACATCCTCTCCACATCCACTCTATCCAAGCTATATGATATCTATCTATATTGAGTACGTCATTGGTGAGACCTCACTTGGAGCATTGTGTTCAATTCTTGTTTCCCAGATGCAGGAAGGACGTTATAAATCGGAAAGGATGCAGAAGAGATTGACCAGGATGTTGCTTGGGCTTGAGTTACAGGGAGAGCTTGGGCAGGCTGTAATTTTCTTTCTTAATTAAAATTGTAAATTTGGTAAAATTTATGGCCAATTAACCTACAAACCTGGTGTGTGGGAAGGAAATGCAAATGCTGCTTCAAACCGAAGATAGACACAAAATGCTGATGTAATTCAGCAGAGCTTTTTGTGTCGAGACCCTTCTTGACACTGGGAGTCGCAGGAAGGGGTAACGGGAAGATATAGACGGTGATGTCGAGGGATATTTACAGAACTTTATTGTCATTCGGTACCGAGATACCGAACAAAATTACATTTCCAGCAGTCACAGAACACAACAAAAAAGAAAAGAACACAAGACACACCAACCCCAACACAAACATCCATCACAGTGACTCCAAACACCCTCTCACTGTGATGGAAGACAACAAAACTTCCACTCTCTTCCCCCCACGCCCACGGACAGGCAGCTCGACCACTACCGAGGCAACCGACAAGCACAGCCCCCGCAAGGGGATGGAAATCCCCGCGGCCGAGCTGCACCGGGCACTGAAACGTCCCGCGGCCGAACCGCGCCGGCGATGTTAAGTCCAGCGGCCGAGCCGTACCGGGCGATGGAAGGCCCCGCAAAAAAGTAACGATGATAAACGAAACAGGCCGTAGTTAGCTGTGTGCAGGGATGAAGGTCGCCCACTGTCCCGTGTTAGCCAGGACATCCCGTATTTTGGGCTAAATTTGTTTATCCCGTACGGGACCGCCCTTGTCCGGTATTAGGCCTAGGAGGCGTTGTAGGCCAGGAAGCTGTAGGCCCGGGGGGCTGCCTAACGGAGGTTGCGTAGCAACCCGCCTCCCGGCCCGGGCGGCTGCCATTGGTGGAGCGGGAGCACGTAGCCGCTGGCTGGGTGAGGTCACGTGGGGCGCGGGGCTGCGATGTCACCTTTTGTCCCTTATTTGGGGGTGAGAAAGTTGGCAACCCCAGCAGGGATTGCTGGTCGGCATGGACTCAGTGGGCCGAAGGGTCCGAGTGAGACCGAACCTGGAGTACTGTGTGCAGTTTTGGTCTCCAAATTTGAGGAAGGATATTCTTGCTATTGAGGGCGTGCAGCGTAGGTTTACTAGGTTAATTCCCGGAATGGCGGGACTGTCATATGTTGAAAGACTGGAGCGACTAGGCTTGTATACACTGGAATTTAGAAGGATGAGAGGGGATCTTATTGAAACATATAAGATTATTAAGGGGTTGGACACGTTAGAGGCAGGAAACATGTTCCCAATGTTGGGGAAGTCCAGAACCAGGGGCCACAGTTTAAGAATAAGGGGTAGGCCATTTAGAACAGAGATGAGGAAAAACTTTTTTAGTCAGAGAGTTGTGAATCTGTGGAATTCTCTGCCTCCGAGGGCAGTGGAGGCCAAATCTCTGAATACATTCAAGAGAGAGCTGGATAGAGCTCTTAAGGATAGCGGAGTCAGGGGGTATGGGGAGAAGGCAGGAACGGGGTACTGATTGAGAATGATCAGCCATGATCACATTGAATGGCGGTGCTGGCTTGAAGGGCCGAATGGCCTTCTCCTGCACCTATTTTCTATTTCTATTGTCTATATCTCTTCAATATCTCTCAAATATCTCTGTAATAACTACACTGTAAGTGCAAACAGAGACATAGTGCGACCCGGCTAAAAATGCTGAGTCTCTCCTCCCATCTGTCTCTGTGCCCCACGTAACAAAGTTACACCGTGTCAGGCAACGGGACACAACTAAAGCACCGCGGATTCACAAAGATTGATGCCAAGCCACAGGCCAAAACTAAAATCAGTTCAGCGCCCCTCTTGGAGAGAAATAAAGGGATATCTGTGAATGATTGCAAGCGGAGAGATCACCAAGGGATTCAGGTAATGTCATGAAGCGGGAAGACAATATAGAGGCATCAAGTGAAAGAATGCGCTTGAAACCACTCCAATTTACACCACTCCAATCCTAGGGCAGCACAGTGGCGCAGCGGTAGAGTTGCCGCCTTACAGCGAATGCAGAACTGGAGACCCGGGATCGATCCCGACCTTAGGTGCCGTCTGTCCGGAGTTTGTACATTCTCCCCGTGACCTGCGTGGGTTTTCTCCGAGATCTTCGTTTTCCTCTCACACTCCAAAGACGTGCAGGTTTGTAGGTTAATCGGCTTGGTAAGTGTAAAAATTGTCCCTAGAGGGTATAGGATAGTGTTAATGTGCGGGGATCGCTGGTCGGCGCGGACCCGGTGGGCCGAAGGGCCTGTTTCCGCGCTGTATCTCTAAACTAAACTAAACTAATTTGGACACCACTCTCCTTTCGCTCACCCTGCACAAAAATCTAACCGAACCACCGCCCATATAATAACATGCTCACTCTGATAGTACGATTCAACACGAAACGATGCGATATAACTTTATTTATCCCAGGAAGGAAATTAGACAATAGACAATATACAATAGGTGCGGAAGGAGGCCATTCGGTCCTTCGAGCCAGCACTGCCATTCAATGTGATCATGGCAGATCATTATCAATCAGTACCCCGTTCCTGCCTTCTCCCCATACCCCCTGACTCCACTATCCTTAAGAGCTCTATCTAGCTCTCTCTTGAATGCATTCAGTGAATTGACCTCCACTGCCTTCTGAGCCAGTGAATTCCACAGATTCACAACTCTCTGACTGTAAACGTTTTTCCTCATCTCCGTTCTAAAAAAGGTTTTCCTCATGTCCATTCGAAATTGGTCTGCCAACAGTCGTAAAGTGGAATTCTCTGCCACTGAAGGCAGTGGAGGCCAATTCACTGCATGTTTTCAAGTGAGTGTTAGATTTAGCTCTTTGGGTTAACAGAATCAAGGGATATGGGGAGAAAGCAGGAACGGGGTACTGATTTCTGGATGATCAGCCATGATCATATTGAATGGTAGTGCTGGCTCGAAGGGCCGAATGGCCTCCTCCTGCGCCAATTTTTTATGTTTCTAAAACCCAACAAGATACATGAAACATGAAATTGAAGTGACCAGTGGGAAGTCCAGGATTGGGGGTGGGGGGGTGGAGGGGGGAGTCAGTCTCAGTCTAGCCCATGACAGAAGGGAGAGGAGTTGTACGGTTTGACAGCCACAGGGAAGAAGGATCTCCTGTGGCGTTCTGTGCTGCATCTTGGTGGGACCAGTCTGTTGCTGTAGGTGCTCCTCAGGTTGGCCAGTGTGTCATGGAGGGGGCGAGCTGTATTGTCCAAGTGAATCAAGGATCATTCTTTCATTTCTTTGTTCTATACCTCCCCACATCGCTGCCCATTTCTCTTGTTTCACCTTTCCCCTGGCTCTCAGTCTGAAGACGACTTGATTGTAATCATGTACAGTCTTTTCTTCGACTGGATAGCGGACAAAAACTGCTTTTCACTGTACCTCGCTCGGTACACCTGGCAATAATAAACTGAAGTAAAAAAGAGTCACATTCGCCGCTCGATTTTCGACTTGTTTCAGCACTTCATACAATACAATACAATACAATACAATATATCTTTATCGTCATTGTACCCAGGGGTACAACGAGATTGGGAATGCGCCTCCCATACGATGCAATAATTTAAGTAATTTAGACAACAGAGTGGGCACAAAGTGGAAAGAAATCCTCGGAAGTCACCCATTCCTTCTCTCCAGAGATGCTGCCTGTCCCGCTGAGTTACTCCAGCACTTTGTGTCTATCATATCATATCATATCATATATCTACAGCCGGAAACAGGCCTTTTCGGCCCTCCAAGTCCGTGCCGCCCAGTGATCCCCGTACATTAACACTATCCTACACCCACTAGGGACAATTTTTACATTTACCCAGCCAATTAACCTACATACCTGTACGTCTTTGGATGTCTTCCTATCTTCCATGTCTAATCATCATGTGTACCAACAGCAGAAGAGTGAAATTCTTACTTGCAGGATCTTTAATGCAACAACGCACCAATAAATATTTAATGACTGAGAATACAATTAATAACAGAACACTAGGTAACAATAATAATGCAAACCATACACCTCCCTTCATAACTGCAACCTTAAAAAGCAAATTTAACGTGAGTATCTCAAGAAATTGTGGACATTGGGCTTTGTCATAGAAAAATAGTCCTTTTTAAAAGGCTTTAGATTTCACATTGAGATATTAATACCCCCCACTGCTGTTATCACCAACTATCTACACATACTTCCTGTGCTCATAAATCTGATACAAGTTTGCTCCAAAATATTTCCTGTCAAAATGATAAAATTGAACTTCAGTAACAGGCCTGAAGCATGTTTTTCCTAGTCTATCAAAATGTGTTTGTACATTTGACAGCCGAATAAACTGCCCACACCCACTGGCCACTGGTGTTTCTCTCTCAATCACTACCTTGATAAGCCACACCAAACTCGGTCACATTTTGCTGCCTGTCTCAAATGTCATCTCTCGCACCAGTGATAAACCTTTGGACGGCAAAGAACACCTCAGTCAGCAAGCTGGCTCACGTCCTCCAGAGACGGAAAAACTGGCACGGTGGCGCAGTGGTAGAGTTGCTGCCTCACAGCGCTAGAGACTCAGGTTCGATCCTGACTACGGGCACCGTCTGTATGGAGTTTGTACGTTCTGCCCGTGACCTGCGTGTGTTTTTCTCCGAGATCTTCCGTTTCCTCCCACAATCCAAAGACGTGCAGGTTTGTAGGTTAATTGGCTTGGTATAAATGTAAATTGTCCCCAGTGTGTGTAGGATAGTGTTAGTGTGCGGGGATCGCTGGTCGGCGCGGACCCTGTGGGCCGAAGGGCCTGTTTCCGCGCTGTATCTCTAAACTAAACTAAACTTAGCTGCGGTTCCCCGCTCTATCCTATCAAAAGAGAAATGTATCTCAGATTAAATCCATGGGCTTTAGTCATTCACATTGTTAGCAAGACCAAAAACTCAAGTTCCTATAAATCCAAGATAGACACAAAAAGCTGGAGTAACTCAGTGGGTCAGACAACATCTCTGGAGAAAAGGAAGAGGTGACCTTTTGGGTCGAGACACATCTTCAGACTGAGAGTCAGGGGAAAGGGAAACGAGAGATATCGACAGTGATATAGAGAGATATAGAACAAATTAACCCCATTGCAAATAATCAGGGGGATGTATTAAATGTTTTTATTTATTTGTTCCTTCACTCCTCCTCTCTCTTGCCCCCCCCCCCCCCCCCTGCAGTAACTCAGCTGGTCAGACAGCATCTAAACTCAATTCAATTGAAGGACAGTTTGGTTTAGTAACCAAAATAATGGAGGCAGGAACTGCAGATGCTGGTTTAAACCGAAGATAGACACAAAAACTTGGAGTAACTCAGCGGGACAGGCAGCATCTCTGGTGAGGAGGAATGGGTGATGTTTCGGGTAGAGACCCTTCTTCAGACTGAGGGACATTCAGTCGCTCTACACCTCCATCCACCACTAGGAAGTCCTTAAAGCCCTCCGTATCTTCCTCGATCTGCAGAACCAGCCAATTTCCCTCTACTAACTCTCTCCTCCGCCTAGTGGAGTAGGTCCTCACCCTCAACAACTTCTCCTTCAGCTCCTAAAACTTCACCAGCCTGAAGAAGGATCTCTACCCGAAACGTCGGCCATTCCTTCTCTCCGGAGATGCTGCCTGTCCCGCTGAGTTACTCCAGCATTTTGTGGCCACCTACCAAAATGGTGGCACGTGTACCGCAAAACAGCGAGAATCGCATCCTGTATGTCATGCAATTACGTCATACTACACGTGTGATACATATCACCACACGGATGAGAATGAGACGGTTATAAGTAGATCCTCATGTGGGACGATGCGCAGAGACGCCATGTTCCGGCACCAGGTCTCATGTCTCCGAAAAGTCGTCTGATCTTAGCCCGAGGAGATGAGAAAAAACCTTTCCACCCAGAGAGTTGTGAATCTGTGGAATTCTCCGCCACAGAGGGCAGTGGAGACCGATTCACTGGATGTTTTCAAGTGAGTTACGGTATCATACGATAGAACTTTATTCAACCCCAGAGGGAAATTAGATTTAGCTCTTAGGGCTAACGGAATCAAGGGGTATGGGGAGAAAGCAGGAACGGGGCACTGATTTTGGATGATCAGCCATGATCATATTGAATGGCGGTGCTGGCTCGAAGGACCGAATGGCCTACTCCTGCACCTACTATGTTTCTATGTACACTCTCTCCTAAGTCACATTTAAGGGGAGTTTGTTTTCTTCAGCACCATGGACAGATCACACAGTGCTGATCCATAGAATCATCATCCACCCTTTACTGCCTTGCCAGTGGAAGTTGCCCTATGTTTAGTTTAGTTTGGAGACACAGCGCAGAAACAGGCCCATCGGCCCGTCGAGTCCGCGCCGACCAGCGATTACCGCGTACACTAGTTCTGCCCTGCACACTGGAGACATTTTTACAGAGGCCAATTGGCTAATAAACCCGCACGTCTTTGGAGCGTGGGAGGAAACCAGAGCGCCCGGTGGAGACCTATGTCATCACAGGGGAGAACGCACAAACTCCACACAGGCAGCGCCCGTGGTCAGGATCGAACCCGGGTCTCTGGCGCTGTGAGGCAGCAACTCTACCGCTGCGCCTCCGTGCCACTCTTCGTGTGGGTCAGACAGCTGTACAACACAGGAATGTAGACCCTTCAGCCCAGCTTGTCCTTGCTGGGCAAGGCGGCATATTGGGCGAGTCCCCTTGGCCAGCATTTGGCCCATGGCAAAGCTGGCTCGCACCTTCACTGATCTGCACAACTGTCAACACTGGGTTGGTTACCAGACACCCTGATTCCACAAAAATGCAAGTACCTGCATCACTTACACAACGCAGTGTGTGGGGATTGATTTTATGAACTTGTTCACGGTATGAGCTGGCATGAAGCAAAGTTGTGCAGTGACAGGTAAAACAGGATGGGGACTTGATTTTGTTGTGGCCAATGTAAGCTCAGGACATGCACAGGGACCCACATTTAGGTTACCGTTCCACCGTTAAATATGGCTTGTTTACCAACAGGGGTACTGGCACAGAAGTAACCCTGTGGTCGGTGCAGAATGTGGATAAGGTGCGTCTGTATAGAATGGTCATTGATGGGACTGGCAACTGGGCCGAGTCCTGGGGGAGGAGTAGGAAACAAAACTGCAGATGCTGGTACAAATCGAAGGTAGACACAAAATGCTGGAGTAACTCAGCGGGTCAGGCAGCATCTCTGGAGAGAAGGAATGGGCAACGTTTTGGGCCGAGACCCTTCTTCAGTCTGAAGAAGGGTCTCGACCCGTAAATGTCACCCATTTTTTCTCTCCAGAGAAGCTGCCTGTCCCGCTGAGTTACTCCAGCATTTTGAGTAGGCTTGTATACCCTGGAATTTAGAAGGATGAGGGGGGATCTTATTGAAACATATAAGATAATTAGGGGATTGGACACATTAGAGGCAGGAAACATGTTCCCAATGTTGGGGGAGTCCAGAACAAGGGGCCACAGTTTAAGAATAAGGGGTAGGCCAGCATTTTCTGTCTACCCAAGTCCTGGGAGAACTCTGTTCCATTTCTCCCATATTTACCCACCAACCAACCTATTCTGTTAAAACTATTCTAGTTTCAGCTCTCTATAATTTGTGCCTTTGTCACATGTTCCCAGCATATCCACGTGCTGGTCTAAAAGCTTCTTATTCATGTGCAGGAAGGAACTGCAGATGCTGGTACAAATCGAAGGTAGACGCAAAATGCTGGAGTAACTCAGCGGGACAGGCAGCATCTCCGGAGAGAAGGAATGGGTGACGTTATGGGTCGAGACCCTTCCACAGACTGAAGAAGGGTCTCGACCCGTAGACGTCACCCAATTCTTCTCTCCAGAGAAGCTGCCTGTCCCGCTGAGTTACTCCAACATTTTGAGTAGGCTTGTATACCCTGGAATTTAGAAGGATGAGGGGGGATCTTATTGAAACATATAAGATAATTAGGGGATTGGACACATTAGAGGCAGGAAACATGTTCCCAATGTTGCGGGAGTCCAGAACAAGGGGCCACAGTTTAAGAATAAGGGGTAGGCCATTTAGAACGGAGATGAGGAAGAACCTTTTCAGTCAGAGAGTGGTGAAGGTGTGGAATTCTCTGCCTCAGAAGGCAGTGGAGGCCAGTTCGTTGGATGCTTTCAAGAGAGAGCTGGATAGAGCTCTTAAGGATAGCGGAGTGAGGGGGTATGGGGAGAAGGCAGGAACGGGGTACTGATTGAGAGTGATCAGCCATGATCGCATTGAATGGTGGTGCTGGCTCGAAGGGCTGAATGGCCTCCTCCTGCACCTATTGTCTATTGTCTATTGTCTATTGTCTATTGTCTATTGAGTCTATCTCCTTAATCATGTATTGTCACTGGTTAGCACGCAACAAAGACTTTTCACTGTACCTCGGTACATGTGACAATAAACTAAACTGTTAATGCCACTATCGTATCTGCCTCCACCATCACCACCCCTGGCAGCGTGTCCCAGGCCCCAACCACCCTCTGTGTAAAATAACACGCCCCACACATCTCCTTTAAACTCTGCCCCTCCCATGTTAGACAGCTGCCCTCCAGTATTTAATATGTCCATCCTGGGAAAGACACTCTGACTATCTCCCTTACCTACGCCTTATTGCAAACATTGCGCACATGGTTATTGCTAACAAAATTAAAAAGGTACAAAAGTGATAACGTAACAAATTAACGTTAAATTTAAATTTAGAACGGAGATGAGGAAGAACTTTTTCAGTCAGAGAGTGGTGAAGGTGTGGAATTCTCTGCCTCAGAAGGCAGTGGAGGCCAGTTCGTTGGATGCTTTCAAGAGAGAGCTGGATAGAGCTCTTAAGGATAGCGGAGTGAGGGGTTATTGGGAGAAGGCAGGAACGGGGTATTGATTGAGAGTGATCAGCCATGATCGCATTGAATGGCGGTGCTGGCTCGAAGGGCTGAATGGCCTACTCCTGCACCTATTGTCTATTGTCTATTGTCTATTGTCTAAATACCAATGCATCAGATCTCACCTCCTGTCTCAATCCACTCTTCCTTTTCGAAAAGCAACACTCAACGGCTGTGGTGGTGCAGCGGGTAGAGCTGCTGCCTCACAGCGCCAGAGACCCGGGTTCGATCCCGACTACAGGTGCTGTCTGTACGGAGTTTGTACGTGCTCCCCGTGACCTGTGCGGGGTTTCTCCGGGTGCACCTGTCTCCTCCCAAGCTCCAAAGACATGCAGGTATGTAGGTTAATTGACTAGGTAAATGTAAAAATTGTCCCTAGTGTGTGTAGGATAGTGTTAGTGTGCGGGGATCGCTGGGCGGCGCGGATTCGGCGGGCTCAAGGGCCAGTTTCCATGCTGTATCTCTGAGCTCTAAATCTCTGCTCAGCAGGTCAGGCAGCATCTGTTAACACTGCAGATCAATGGCCCTTTCATCAACAATTGATGAGGAGAGGCCAGTGTGGACCATTTCTGCGATCTCATTAACAAAGTCAATCGCAGTCAAACACAACAGTCTTCTCCAATTCCACGCAGGCTTTCAAATATTCATCTACACCTTTTTTTCCCAAATACCTATTAATTTCCACCTAGATCAATGTACCTGTATTTCTCCCAGCACAGATGTTATGCCATCTGGCAATCAGAACTCTTCTTTATTGATAGTGTAAGAAAATAACTGCAGATACTTGTACAAATCGAAGGTATTTATTCACAAAATGCTGGAGTAACTCAGCAGGTCAGGCAGCATCTCAGGAGAGAAGGATTGGGCGACGTTTCGGGTCAGACTGAAGAAGGGTCTCGACCCGAAACGTCGCCCATTACCTTCTCTCCTGAGATGCTGCCTAACCTGCTGAGTTACTCCAGCATTTTGTGAATAACTACCTGTGAAGACATTTGCAATCCTACATTTTTCTGACATATCTAAGAGGAACCTCTGCAGGCAGAGGCATCTAAAAGCTACATAGAAACATAGAAACATGGAAAATAGGTGCAGGAGGCAATTCGGCCCTTTGAGCCAGCACCACCATTCATTGTGATCATGGCTGATCATCCACAATCAGTAACCCGTGCCTGTCTTCTCCCCATACCACTTGATTCCACTAGCCCCTAGAGCTCTATCTAACTCTCTCTTAAATCCATCCAGTGATTTGGCCTCTACTGCCCTCTGTGGCAGAGAATTCCACAAATTCACAACTCTCTGGGTGAAAAAGTTCCTTCTCACCTCAGTTTTAAATGGCCTCCCCTTTATTCTTAGACTGTGTGGCCCCTGGTTCTGGACTCGCCCAACATTGGGAACATTTTTCCTGCATCTAGCTTGTCCAGTCCTTTTATAATTTTATACGTCTCTATAATATGTCTCTATATTATATAGTCTCCATATAAAGGAAAAGCCTTTTCAGTCTGGGAATCTGTGGAATTCATTCCAACAGTTGGCTGTGGAGGCCAAGTGAATGGACATTTATAAGGTAAATATTGACAGATTCTTGATTAGTACGGGTGTCAGGGGTTATGGGGAGAAGGCAGGAAATATGGGGTTGAAAGGGATAGACAGATCAGCCATGAATGAATGGTGGAGAAGACTCGACGGGCCGAATGGCCTAATTCTGCTGCTAAAATTGATGAACTTGCATAACTTGGGTAAACAAAAAATATATATTTTGACGTGCTCTGCATGATTGGAACATTATGGATGAAAAGCCCTTCGTCACGAGCTTATTCTCGGTGCGATTACAGCACTGTTTTACGGAGATACGTTCAGAAAGCCTCCACTGGAATAGCGATCCTAATTGATTTGTTGATGGGCTAATTCTGGTGACTTTCTAAGATCTCCCTCCAGGTAAGTGAGATATCACTGTAAACGTTTGCAATGTAATTATTAACCCGGCTAATACTCCACTCCAAATAGCCACACTCTCTGTTGTTCTCTTAATGGGGAAGATCATCATGCTCAACAGTAAATTTGTCACTTTTAAAATGCATTTAAAAATAATATAAATCAGAGCACCTTGTTCTTCTCAGGCAGCTAATGGCAATGGTAATCATGTTAAATGCAGCTCATTAAATTATGCCACATCAACTGAAGGGAACTTGACAATGAGAATGAAATATTCTTTGTTAATAATGGCAGCCAGCATCATCAGAGACCCACACCACCCTGGCCACACTCTCACTGACCCACACCACCCTGGCCACACTCTCACTGACCCACACCACCCTGGCCACACTCTCACTGACCCACACCACCCTGGCCACACTCTCACTGACCCACACCACCCTGGCCACACTCTCACTGACCCACACCACCCTGGCCACACTCTCACTGACCCACACCACCCTGGCCACACTCTCACTGACCCACACCACCCTGGCCACACTCTCACTGACCCACACCACCCTGGCCACACTCTCACTGACCCACACCACCCTGGCCACACTCTCACTGACCCACACCACCCTGGCCACACTCTCACTTGAGGAACCAATGTCTATGTGGGTAAACCAAGGAGGGATAGCTGATCTGTGTATCAGATTACAGTTAGACACAAAGTGCTGGAGTAACTCAGCGGGTCAGGCAGCATCTGTGGAGAACATGGATAGGTGACGTTTCACAGAGTGCTGGAGTAACTCAGCGGGTCAGGCAGCATCTGTGGAGAACATGGATAGGTGACGTTTCGGGTCGAGTCTGAAGAAGGGTTACAAACCGAAACGTCCCATGTACATGTGTAAGAAGGAACTCCAGATGCTGGTTTAAACTGAGGATAGACACAAAATGCTGGAGTAACTCAGCAGGACAGGCAGCATCTCTGGAGAGAAGGAACTGGTGACGTTTCGGGTCGAGACCCTTCTCCAGACTGAGAGTTTCACTTGGTCTCAGACAATCTGAATGAGATAAAGATGTATTGCATTTAAACATTAACACAATCATTTCTCCAATTGGTTCATTGTAAATTGAGGTCATAATATTAAAGGAGAAAGCTGTTTGGTCTAATGAGCCATAGGCAGTATAAATAAACATCATCGAATCCTGTATCCTATTGAATTACTTTGTTTATGTAATAAAATCAGTTTGTCTCGTCATAAATAGCCAGATTTCCCACCACTTTGTTGAAATGAATTCTAAAATACCGAGTGTGTTTGAAGGAACTGCAGACGCTGGTTTACACCGAAGACAGACACAAAATGCTGGAGTAACTCAGCGGGACAGGCAGCATCTCTGGAGAGAAGGAACGGGTGACGTTTCGGGACGAGACCCTTCTTCAGACCGAGAGTTTCACTTGGTCTCAGACAGGCTGAATGAGATAAAGATGTATTGCATTCTAAGAATAACACAATCATTTCTCCTATTGGTTCATTGTAAATTGAGTTCATAATTTTAAAGGAGAAAGCTGTTTCCAGAAAGACCACTTACAGAAAATGCAGAAGACGTTTTGGTAACTGTAATGGCAACTTTCCGACTTTGCCAGTGACCACTTGCCCACTTGCCATTACTGCAGAGGTAAGTCGGAGTGGCCTTACGCAGACCTGACAGAACACATCTTCCAGTCGTTATTTCCAGTTTAATTGGTTGTTTATTGAAGTAGTTGTACAAACAAGGAGATGAACATACCGGGTTTTCATTATTCTGCATGCAAATCGTAGCTGGCTGCTCTGTCCCTGGTCACAGGTCTGTCCAGTTGTAGGTCTGTCCAGTTGTTGCTCCTCTCCAGTCTGCTGAGAACTGTACGCTCTCCCTCCCTGTGCTTGCCACTCCCAGTCCCCTATGCCTATAGATATATATCTATACACCACCCTGTATATATACGACCGCATAAACCGATATATATATATAGATAGACCTATATATATATATATAGGGCGGCACGGTGGCGCAGCGGTAGAGTTGCTGCCTTACAGCAAAGGCAGCGCCGGAGACTCAGGTTCGATCCCGACTACGGGCGCTGTCTGTACGGAGTTTGTACGTTCTCCCCGTGACCTGCGTGGGTTTTCTCCGAGATCTTCGGTTTCCTCCCACACTCCAAAGACGTACAGGTATGTAGGTTAATTGACTGAGTAAAATGTAAAAATTGTCCCTAGTGTGCATAGGATAGTGTTAGTGTGCGGGGATCGCTGGGCGGCGCGGACTCAGTGGGCCGAAGGGCCTGTTTCCGCGCTGTATCTCTAAATCTAAAAATCGAAATCTAAAATAGTTGTTAAGCTCTTGGGTTCTGTTCTCACGCAGAGAAGCCAGTGTGGATGAGTGACTAATATAGACTGGCCATCAAGTAACTGGGTCATTGAATCCAGCATGATATCTGTGGTAAACGCAAATATGTAACAGGGGTTGCCTTGGTAAGGATTAAATCAGACTGGAACTTAACAAGATATTGGGCAGGAAAACACATTTACCAGTGCACAGGAGGCCTTAGGTTTGAGGGTGGCACGGTGGCACAGTTGGTAGCGTTGCTGCCTCACAGCGCCAGAGACCCAGGTTCTATCCTGACTACGGGTGCTGTCTGTACGGAGTTTGTACGCTATCCCTGTGATCGCGTGGGTTTTCTCCAGGTGCTCCAGTTTCCTCCCACACTCCAATAACGTACAGGTTTGTAGGCTATTTGGCTTTGACAAAATTGGAATATGTCCCTAGTGTGTGTGTAGGATAGTGTTAATGTGCGGGGATCACTGGTCGGTGCGGACGGTGGGCCGAAGGGCCTGTTTCCGCGCTGTATCTCTAAACTGAACTAAACTAAACCAAAATAAAAGGAAGGTAGACACAAAATGCTGGAGTAACTCAACGGGTCAGGCAGCATCTCTGGAGAGAAGGAATGGGTGAAGTTTCAGGTCGAGATCACCCATCTCGGGGTAATGATTGTGAATGATCAGCCATGATCACATTGAATGGTGGAGCTGGCTCGAAGGGCCAAATGGCCTCCTCCTGCACCTATTGTCTATTGTCTATTGACCCACAACGTCACCCATTCCTTCTCTCCAGAGATGCTGCCTGACCCGCTGAGTTACTCCAGCATTTGGTGTCTACCTTCCGTTTAAACCAGCACCTGCAGTTTTCTTTCCTTTAAACTAAACTAAAACCCGGTGGATGTTTACGCTGCATCTCAGTCAGCAGACCCACAACGTGGCAGGTATACAGAGAGCCCTTCTCTGAAACAATAGCCTCTCCTGATACTCAGTTGGAACTACAAGCCTGGTTTGCTCAAATCAAACACATTGTTAAAGAATCACACAGCTTGCGCGTCATTCAAAACTGTCAAAGATTTAATTTATCAGACATGGGCTTTCCATTCCGAGCTGCGCTCTGCTCCGTAATCCACTTTAAATACTGCATTAGGCATCCGCATGGTCCCTGGAGAGGATGCAGGGACTTGCTGAAGGCACTTACTTCAGTCTGATCTTCAGAACAAGATGGAGATGAAGCAAAGGAATGTGACACAAAATACCAGCAAATCTCGACACACGGAGATGCAGATGCCCGTTTACACAAGAGGACACAGAGTGCTGGAGTAGCTCGGCGGGTCAGGCAGCATCTCCATAACAGCAGACGTCAGTGTGAGGTAGGGGCCCTAAATACCACCAAGACCAAGGAGCTGATCATCAACTTCCGTAGGTCACATAACGGGGAATGCGCCCCGATCTTTATCAACGGGGACAGTGTGGAGAGAGTGTCCAGCTTCAAGTTTCTGGGCACTCACATTTCGGAGGACCTAACATGGTCCACTAACACTGCTGCGCTGGTCAAGAAGGCACAGCAACGACTGTTCTACCTGAGAACACTGAAGAAGTCTGGTCTACCCCAACAGCTGCTGACGACCTTTTACCGCTGCACCATAGAGAGCATCCTAACACATGGCATCCCTGTGTGGTACCTCAGCTGCACAGAGGCAGAGAGGAAAGCTCTCAGAGGAAAGCCATAGAGCTCAGAGGACCATTGGAACACAGCTACCAGCCTTGGAGGGCATCTACAACACACGATGCCTCAGAAAAGCCACCAGCATCCACAAAGACTTCACACCCCATGCGACAGTCTGTTCGAACTCCTTCCATCGGGCAGACGATACAAGGCCTTCTACGCCCGCACCTCCAGACTCAGGAACAGCTTCATCCCCAGGGTCATAGCTGCTAAGAACCGGTCCTGCTGAGCCGGATGGTCACATCGCACAGCGAACCGGCACAGACCTACTTGCACTTTATTCTGTTTTAAAACTGTTACAATCTGTTTCGTTGGGTTGTTGTTGTTTAAATTAATTAAATTATTGCATCGTATGGGAGGCGCATTCCCAATCTCGTTGTACCACTGTACAATGACAATAAAGATATATTGTATTGTATTGTATTGTATTGAAAGTGGTGCCACAGGTAGACAAGGTGGTCTAGAAGGCTTCAGGTACATTGGCTTTCATCAGTAAGGGAATAGAGTGCAGAGGTTGAGACGTTCTGTTTGTACACATTGTACAGATGTTAGCAAGGCTGCCTTTGGAGTATTGCGTTCAGTTTTGGTCCGGGAAGAAGGTCTTTAAGCTGGAAAGAGTGCAGAGAAGATTTAAGAGGATGTCGCCAGGACTCGAGGGCCTGAGCTTGAAGGAGAAATTGGGAAACGAGGAACTTATTCCTTGGAGCGCAGGAGACCGACAGAAGGTCTTAGAGGTGTATTAAGTCATGAGGAGAATAGATAAGGCGAGTCTTTAGTCCAGAGTAAGGGGAACAAGAACTGGATGACATAGGCTTAGGGTGAGAGGGGAGAGATTTAACAGGAACCTGAGAGGCAACGTTTTCACTCAGTGTATGGAACAAGCTGCCAGAGTTACTATAACAGCATTAGAAGGATGAGAGGGGATCTTATCGAAACGTATAAGATTATTAAGGGGTTGGACATGTTAGAGGCACGAAACATGTTCCCAGTGTTGGGGGAGTCCAGAACCAGGGGCCACAGTTTAAGAATAAGGGGTAGGCTATTTAGAACGGAGATGAGGAAAAGCTTTTTCACTCAGAGAGTTGTGAATTTGTGGAATTCTCTGCCTCAGAAGGCAGTGGAGGCCAAGTCTCTGAATGCATTCAAGAGAGAGCTAGATAGAGCTCTTAACGATAGCGGAGTCAGGGGGTATGGGGAGAAGGCAGGAATGGGGTACTGATTGAGAATGATCAGCCATGATCACATTGAATGGCGGTGCTGGCTCGAAGGGCCGAATGGTCTACTCCTGCACCTATTGTCTAATGTCTATTGTCTATTGTCTATTGTCCATTGTCTATATAACAGACACTTGGACAAGCACATGGACAGGAAAGGGTTGGAGGAATATGGACCAAATGTGGGCGAATGGGACCAGGTTAGATGGGGCATCATGGTCGATACAAACATAATGGGCTGAGAGGCCAGTTTCCCTGCAGTATTTACAAGAATTATCCCAGAAATGAGTGGGTTAACCTGTGATGAGCGTTTGTCAGCACTGGGCGTGTACTCGCTGGAGTTTAGAAGAATGAGGGGGAACCTCATTGAAACGTACAGAATGGTGAAAGGCTTGGATAGAGTGGATGTGGAGAGGATGTTTCCACTGGTGGGAGAATCCAGGACTAGAGGTCACAGCCTCAGAATTAAAGGATGTTCTTTTAGGAAGGAGATGATGAGGAGTCAGAGGGTGGTGAATCTGTGAAATTATTTGCCACAGAAGGCTGTGGAGGCCAAGTCAGTGGATATATTTTTAAGGCAGAGATAGATAGATTCTTGATCAGTGCGGGTGTCATGGGTTATGGGGAGAAGGCAGGAGAATGGGGTTAGGAGGGAGAGATAGATCAGCCACGATTGAATGGCGGAGTGGATTTGATGGGCCGAATGGCTTTAATTCTACTCCTGTCATTTGTGACCTTATGACTTTATCACTCTATGAGTCTGCTGGAATATAGTGATTTATCATGGACTGCCAGTGGGAGCAAAAGTGTGTTTTTTTAAATCAATATTGTATTGGTTTTGATTAGACAATATCTGAATATTGTGCATTAATATGCTACAGTTTGACGATAAGCAAAGTTGAATTTGTAGTGGCCCTGGAGTTTCAATGAAAATAAAATTTAAACTTAAAATATTTCCAGTTACGTCGAAGCTTGAACGATATAAACGCCCGCTCCAGATAGGACCGTCTATATTTTGCTGTCGTTAAATATTTAGAATATTGATGCATTATGAACATAGTTCCAAAGACAGACGAACCACTTATCGCAAGAAGTTCAAAATGTCAGGAATCATAATGAAAGTGTGAAACATGAAGCTGATGAAATCTGCATTTATACTACTACAAAATGGAGCACAATGGTGGCATTTCAGCGGAGGTGAAAGGAGTGCTCTAGTTTAGTTTAGAGAATACAGCGCGGAAACAGGCCAATCGGCCCAACGAGTCCGTGCCGACCCCATACATGAGCACGATCCTACACACACAAACACCCACACACACACACACACACACACATGCACACACCCACACACCCACACACCCACACACACACACGCTCACACACCCACCCACACACCCACACTAGGGACAATTTTACAAATTTTACCAAAGCCAAATTAACCTGCAAACCTGCACGTCTTTGGAGTTTGGGAGGGAACCGGAGAAAACCCACGCAGGTCACGGGGAGAACGTACAAACTCCGTACAGACGGCGCCCGTAGTCGGGATCGAACCCGGATCTCCAGCGCTGCAAGGCAACAACTCTACCGCGGCGCCACCGTGACCGCCCCTAATTTATCAGTACATTCCATGTTACTATTTACAGAGATGCTGCCTGACCCGCTGAGTTACTCCAGCATTTTTGTGTCTACCTTCGATTTAAACCAGCATCTGCAGTTTTTATAATTCTCACTATTTACTATCCCAGTTTTAGTTGACCGCATCTTAAAATCCCCGATCATGTCAAAATGATATTCCCCCGAAAGGATGACGTTATAAATGATTGCATAAGAAAATAACTGCAGATGCTGGTACAAATCGAAGGTATCTATTCACAAAATGCTGGAGTAACTCAGCAGGTCAGGCAGCATCTCAGGAGAGAAGGAATGGGTGACGTTTCGGGTCGAGACCCTTCTTCAGTCTTATAAATGATTGCGATCGATTTAGTTGGCAGTAGTTGATGTCATCTGCTTTGAACCAGTGCATTGGCCGAGAGAAGTTTGAGCCGGTGAAAGTCTGCTTATAAAAGTGCCGACATTGCAAATAATAACCACCCACTCAGTCTCCGGCTCGCATGCAACTAAAGCTCTCCAGACAATCCATTATAGATGGGCTTCACATTTGAAAATGACAAGCGCAATGTCAGATGCAGCCAATTGATCACTGGATAATTATTATTGCAAATGATTCAGAACCTCAATGTAATCCTTAAGGGGAATTTAATGAAGCAGTAAGCACATCAATAATAATATCTTGTTTGCGTATTTCCTTTATTAACCTTCTTTATTTAAGCGAGTGGAGTATTTCTGCAGTTTGCTGCATTCTACTCCATTTACGATTTGGCGGCCCAACGAACACAGACATCCATTTCCATTTGAGCTTTTCTCCGCCCTTCACCTCCACAAGATACAAGTCTCACCAAAACCTTCCCAGCCAACTCTTGCCATATGTGTGGGAAGGAACCGCAGGTGCTGGTCCAGACCGAAGATCGACACAAAAGCTGGAGACCCTTCTTCAGACTGAGGGTCAGGCGAGAGGGAAACGAGAGACTCTGTGCATCCACCCGATACTCTGAACTACTGTATGGTCTCAGGAACCTATGTCGTCTGAGGCACTCCGACGTCCGGTGCTATCTGTGTGGAGTTTGCACGTTCTCCCTGTGACCACGTGGGTTTCCTCCATGTGTTCCGGTTTCCTCCCACAACCTAAAGATCTACAGGATTTGTAGGTTCATTGGCCCTCTCTAAATTGGCCTTCATGTGTGGGGAGTGGACGAGAAAGTGGGACAACATAGAACCAGTGTGAATGGGTGATCGATGGTCACTAGTGTTGCCAACTGTCCTGTATTTACGAAGGGGAAATCATGCTTGACAAATCTACTGGAATTTTTTGAGGATGTAACTAGGAAAATTGACAGGGGAGAGTCAGTGGATGTGGTGTACCTCGACTTTCAGAAAGCCTTCGACAAGGTCCCACAAAGGAGATTAGTGGGCAAAATTAGGGCACATGGTATTGGGGGTAGGGTACTGACATGGATAGAAAATTGGTTGACAGACAGAAAGCAAAGAGTGGGGATAAATGGGTCACTTTCGGAATGGCAGGCAGTGACCAGTGGGGTACCGCAAGGTTCGGTGCTGGGACCCCAGCTATTTACGATATACATTAATGACTTAGACGAAGGGATTAAAAGTACCAATAGCAAATTTGCAGATGATACTAAGCTGGGGGGTAGTGTGAATTGTGAGGAAGATGCAATAAGGCTGCAGGGTGACTTGGACAGGTTGTGTGAGTGGGCGGATACATGGCAGATGCAGTTTAATGTGGATAAGTGTGAGGTTATTCACTTTGGAAGTAAGAATAGAAAGGCAGATTATTATCTGAATGGTGTCAAGTTAGGAGGAGGGGGAGTTCAACGAGATCTGGGTGTCCTAGTGCATCAGTCATTGAAAGGAAGCATGCAGGTACAGCAGGCAGTGAAGAAAGCCAATGGAATGTTGGCCTTCGTAAAAAGAGGAGTTGAGTATAGGAGCAAAGAGGTCCTTCTACAGTTGTACCGGGCCCTGGTGAGACCGCACCTGGAGTACTGTGTGCAGTTTTGGTCTCCAAATTTGAGGAAGGATATTCTTGCTATGGAGGGCGTGCAGAGTAGATTCCCGGAATGGCGGGACTGTCGTATGTTGAAAGGCTGGAGCGATTGGGCTTGTATACACTGGAATTTAGAAGGATGAGGGGGGATCTTATTGAAACATATAAGATAATTAGGGGATTGGACACATTAGAGGCAGGAAACATGTTCCCAATGTTGGGGGAGTCCAGAACAAGGGGCCACAGTTTAAGAATAAGGGGTAGGCCATTTAGAACGGAGATGAGGAAGAACTTTTTCAGTCAGAGAGTGGTGAAGGTGTGGAATTCTCTGCCTCAGAAGGCAGTGGAGGCCAGTTCGTTGGATGCTTTCAAGAGAGAGCTGGATAGAGCTCTTAAGGATAGCGGAGTGAGGGGGTATGGGGAGAAGGCAGGAACGGGGTACTGATTGAGAGTGATCAGCCATGATCGCATTGAATGGCGGTGCTGGCTCGAAGGGCTGAATGGCCTACTCCTGCACCTATTGTCTATTGTCTATTGTCTATTGTCTATTAGCCGGGACATCCCGTATTTTGGGCTAAATTGGTTTGTCCCGTACGGGATTGCCCTTGTCCCGTGTTAGGCCCGGGGGACAGTGTAGGCCCGGACAGTGCAGGCCCGGACAGTGCAGGCCCGGACAGTGTAGGCCCGGACAGTGTAGGCCCGGACAGTGTAGGCCCGGACAGTGCAGGCCCGGACAGTGTAGGCCCGGACAGTGTAGGTCCGGACAGTGTAGGTCCGGACAGTGTAGGCCCGGACAGTGTAGGCCCGGACAGTGTAGGTCCGGACAGTGTAGGTCCGGACAGTGTAGGTCCGAAAAGTGTAGGTCCGGACAGTGTAGGTCCGAACAGTGTAGGCCCGGACAGTGTAGGCCCGGACAGTGTAGGCCCGGACAGTGTAGGCCCGGACAGTGTAGGCCCGGACAGTGTAGGCCCGGACAGTGTAGGCCCGGACAGTGTAGGCCCGGACAGTGTAGTCCCGGACAGTGTAGGCCCGACAGTGTAGGTCCTGACAGTGTAGGCCCGGACAGTGTAGGCCCGGACAGTGTAGGCCCGGACAGTGTAGGCCCGGACAGTGTAGGCCCGGACAGTGTAGGCTAACGGAATGTGTTCGCCTAACGGAGGTTCCGTAGCAACCCGCCCCCCGGCCCGGGCGGCCGTCATTGGTGGAGCGGGAGCACGTGGCCGCTGGCTGGGTGAGGTCACGTGGGGCGCGGGGCGGTGAAGTCACCCTTGGTCCCGTACTTGGGAGTGAGATAGTCGGCACCCCATGATCAGCATGGATTCAGTGGGCCGAAAGACCAGTTTCCATGCTGTGTCTCTAAACTAAAGATTCTTGGAAATAAAATTGATTTTCAGCTCCACAGCTTTGCAAGGAACAGCACAACGGTTGGACATTTCTAGGATTCCCCATGTCCCATTTTTTAATTTGGCAAATCTATTACTGAGAAGTGTGTGGTTGTGCAGCGATTTCAAATTCCTGGAACAAGGATTTACAAGCGTGAATCATGAGCTGCATGTACACATAATCCTGTAAAGCTCCTTGCTTACAAATGGCAAAGATCATTTCTGCACCAGTACAACACTTCCCATTTCACATTCTCGTGGTGTTAGCAGTCACACTATCCACGCTAAAGAAACTCTGCGACCAGTTTATACCGTCGTTCAGGAACAAAACTGCAGACGCTGGTTAAAAATCGAAGGTAGGCACAAAATGCTGGAGTAACTCAGCGGGTCAGGCAGCATCTCGGGAGAGAAGGAATGGGTGACGTTTTGGGTCGAGACCCTTCTTCAGACTGATGTCAGGGGAGGGGGCGGGAAGGATGGGAGGGGATCTTATGGAGACGTGTAAAATTATAAAAGCTAGATGAGGGAAAAAAATTCCCAATGTTGGGGAAGTCCAGAACCAGGGGTCACACAGTCTAAGAATAAAGGGGAGGCCATTTAAAACTGAGGAGAGAAGAAACTTTTTCACCCAGAGTTGTGAATTTGTGGAATTTTCTGCCACAGAGGGCAGTGGAGGCCAAATCACTGGATGAATTTAAAAGAGAGTTAGATAGAGCTCTCGGGGCTAGTGGAATCAAGGGATATAGGGGGAAGTCAGGCCCGGATTACTGATTGTGGATGATCAGCCATGATCACAATGAATGGCGGTGCTGGCTTGAAGGGCCAAATGGCCTCCTCCTGCACCTATTTTCTATGTTTCTATGAATGTAAGTTTGCAAATCCTGAATTTAAATGAGCAGTTTCTGTCTCGTTCGGGAGTTCTGTCACAATGTTATCCTCGCCTCATCTTCTCCAGTTAATTTGCACTTGTCAAAATACAAATTTCCTCTCCAGCGAAAATGATCTCAAACCGCTTCAGTTGGTGATCCCGAGACCAAATGGTTTTGTCAAAACAACCGGAGTTTTCAGCGGAGTGTTGGGAAGTGCTGGTGCAGAGTTGGCAGTTTCAATTCTTTCACAATGTTTAGATGTTTTTTCAAAATAAAGTTAAAAATGACTGCCATGTTTCCTAACGCGTTGGCGATTAGGCCAAGTCAAGCAATCAGACAGCAACAGGCAAATATGCTGAGAGAAATAAGGTTCACATTTCTCAAAAGCTGTGGTTTGAGTTTGAGGATTTCCAATAAGTATCTGATACTCAGTCTAAAGAAGGGTCCCGACCCAAAAACGTCACCCATCCATGTTCTCCAGAGATGCTGCCTGACCCGCTGAGTTACTCCAGCACTCTGTGAAACGTCACCTATCCATGTTCTCCAGAGATGCTGCCTGACCCGCTGAGTTACTCCAGCATTCTGTGAAACGTCACCTATCCATATTCTCCACAGATGCTGCCTGACCCGCTGAGTTATTCCAGCACTCTGTGAAACGTCACCTATCCATGTTCTCCAGAGATGCTGCCTGACCCGCTGAGTTACTCCAGCACTCTCACACAATAGGTTAAACAGTTACAAAAATAAACGTACATGGATAGGACATGTTCAGAGGGATATGGCTGAAAGCAGCGTGGGACTAGTGTAGATGGGGCATGGAATGGAATACTTTATATTCACGTGTGACTAGGGGGGGGCTCTATTAGTGGTGCGGGGGGCATGTGGCCGCTGGCTGGGCGAGACCACGTGGGGTGATGTCACCTTGTCCCGTATATGGGAGGGAGATAGTTGGCAACCGTAGCTGTATCTCTAAACTAAACCGAAACGCTGCGTGCAGCCAGGCATGAGAAATCTGCTATCATTACAATTCCTTGACCAGGATCGCAAATTGAATACTTGACATGCCGCAGATACTTCCAGCGGCAGATTGCCTACAGTGATTAAAAATATTCACAAAACCTCCTCGGAGATCAAATGCAAGAGATCACAACCAAATAATTCCCCCCCCCCCCCCCACCCACCCCTCAGTAATAACATTTCATTCAAAAACAGCTGCAGCTATATCTAATTTCACTTCCATTTGATAGATGCAGAAAAAAAAATCGATAACCTCCTTGACAGCAAGAATGTGCGAGCGTAGGTTTGTGGCGTGCACTTCCCCACGAATTGGAAATGCAAAGAGAGAACGGCTGGAACAGGAATAAAAAGCTGGAAGCTAGGCACAAAATGCTGGACTGACTCAGCGGGACAGGCAGCATCTCTGGAGAGAAGGAACGGGCAACGTTTCGGGTCGAGCGAGACCTATGGTTTATGTCGGCATTTTACTGCACCTCTGCAGGTGCGCTGCTGCCAAACACTTTGTTAGATATCACTGCATAGGCAGATGCCGCAGCCCCGTTACTGACAGATGCACCTCCCACGGCTGGAGGTTGCCCGGCCTCCAGTTTATTTATTATCAGCTAGAGTGAGGCCGCTTCTTTTAGACCAAATGAACAACGTCTCGACCCAAGACATCACCTGTCTCTTCTCTCCAGAGATGCCCTCTGAGTCTGACCCGAGACACACACACAGACACACACACACACACACACACACACACACACACACACACACAGTGAATCAGGCACAGAGTGCTGCAGTAACTCAGCGGGTCAGGCAGCATCTGTGGAGAACATGGACAGGTGACGTTTCACAGAGTGCTGCAGTAACTCAGCGGGTCAGGCAGCATCTGTGGAGAACATGGATAGGTGACATTTTGGGTCGAGACCCTTCTTCAGACTGACAGTTCGGGGGGGGGGGGGGGGGAGCGAGACGAATGGGGAAAAGCATCTGCAGTTCCTTCTTACACAAAGTTTCTCGTTGTACCTTGCTCCACATGACAATAATAAACCTGTAGATAAAACCCTTATCTGAATGAATGAATGATTGATTTATTGTCACACGAGTCATAGTGAAATTATTTTCTTGCATACCCAAGGTATGCAACTAGTCGCCACGTGAAGGGCGTTTACAAAGTTACACAGGTGCTGGAAATGTAGTGTGTACCGCAGTGCAGTCTACTATTCATATACCCTCGTGTTGGGTATGAATGTGATCTTGTGTAGGAAGGAACTGCAGATGCTGGTTTACAAAAGGACGAGGGAGGAAAGAAATATCAGAATGTAGAATATCATTATAGTTTAGTTTTAATTTAGAGATACAGCGTGAAAACTAACACTAACACTATCCTACACACACTCAGGACAATTTACAATTTGTACCAAAGCCAATCAACCTACAAACCTGCACGTCTTTGGAGTGTGGGAGGAAACCGGAGCACCTGGAGAAAACCCACGCAGGTCGCGGGGAGAACGTACAAACTCCGTACAGACAGCGCCTGTGGTCGGGATGGAACTCGGGTCTCCGGCGCTGCATTCGCTGTAAGGCGGCAACTCTACTGCTGCGCCATTGACATTTCCACACCACTGTTGTTCACCTGAAGGTTTCTTGTGTTGAAAGAACATGCAACGTTTCCAAGGTATTTAGCCTTCAATTTAGAAGGATGAGAGGGGATCTTACAGAAACATACAAAATTATAAAAGGACTGAAAGGGCTCTAGAAATAGTGGAAGCATTGGAGATCATTTTTCAATGTTCTATAGATTCAGGATCAGTTCCTGTGGATTGGAGGATAGCAAATGTTATCCCACTTTTTAAGAAAGGAGGGAGAGAGAAAACGGGTAATTATAGACCAGTTAGTCTGACATCAGTGGTGGGGAAGATGCTGGAGTCAATTATAAAAGACGAAATTGCTGAGCATTTGGATAGCAGTAACGGGATCATTCCGAGTCAGCATGGATTTACGAAGGGGAAATCATGCTTGACAAATCTACTGGAATTTTTTGAGGATGTAACTAGGAAAATTGACAGGGGAGAGTCGGTGGATGTGGTGTACCTCGACTTTCAGAAAGCCTTCGACAAGGTCCCACATAGGAGATTAGTGGGCAAAATTAGAGCACATGGTATTGGGGGTAGGGTACTGACATGGATAGAAAATTGGTTGACAGACAGAAAGCAAAGAGTGGGGATAAATGGGTCCCTTTCGGAATGGCAGGCAGTGACCAGTGGGGTACCGCAAGGTTCGGTGCTGGGACCCCAGCTATTTACGATATACATTAATGACTTAGATGAAGGGATTAAAAGTACCATTAGCAAATTTGCAGATGATACTAAGCTGGGGGGTAGTGTGAATTGTGAGGAAGATGCAATAAGGCTGCAGGGTGACTTGGACAGGTTGTGTGAGTGGGCGGATACATGGCAGATGCAGTTTAATGTAGATAAGTGTGAGGTTATTCACTTTGGAAGTAAGAATAGAAAGGCAGATTATTATCTGAATGGTGTCAAGTTAGGAAGAGGGGATGTTCAACGAGATCTGGGTGTCCTAGTGCATCAGTCACTGAAAGGAAGCATGCAGGTACAGCAGGCAGTGAAGAAAGCCAATGGAATGTTGGCCTTCGTAACAAGAGGAGTTGAGTATAGGAGCAAAGAGGTCCTTCTACAGTTGTACCGGGCCCTGGTGAGACCGCACCTGGAGTACTGTGTGCAGTTTTGGTCTCCAAATTTGAGGAAGGATATTCTTGCTATTGAGGGCGTGCAGCGTAGGTTCACTAGGTTGATTCCTGGAATGGCGGGACTGTCGTATGTTGAAAGGCTGGAGCAATTAGGCTTGTATACACTGGAATTTAGAAGGATGAGGGGGGATCTTATTGAAACATATAAGATAATTAGGGGATTGGACACATTAGAGGCAGGAAACATGTTCCCAATGTTGGGGGAGTCCAGAACAAGGGGCCACAGTTTAAGAATAAGGGGTAGGCCATTTAGAACGGAGATGAGGAAGAACTTTTTCAGTCAGAGAGTGGTGAGGGTGTGGAATTCTCTGCCTCAGAAGGCAGTGGAGGCCAGTTCGTTGGATGCTTTCAAGAGAGAGCTCGATAGAGCTCTTAAGGATAGCGGAGTGAGGGGGTATGGGGAGAAGGCAGGAACGGGGTACTGATTGAGAGTGATCAGCCATGATCGCATTGAATGGCGGTGCTGGCTCGAAGGGCTGAATGGCCTACTCCTGCACCTATTGTCTATTGTCTATTGTCTATTGACTGGACAAACCAGATGCAGGAAAAATGTTCCCAATGTTGGGCGAGTCCAGAACCAGGGGCCACACACAGTCTTAGAATTAAAGGGGAGGCCATTTAAAACCGAGGTGAGAAAAAACTTTTTCACTCAGAGAGTTGTGAATTTGTGGAATTCTCTGCCACATAGGGCAGTGGAGGCCAATTCACTGGATGGATTTAAGAGATAGTTAGATAGAGCTCTAGGGGCTAGTGGAATCAAGGGATATGGGGAGAAGGCAGGCACGGGTTACTGATTGTGGACGATCAGCCATGATCACAGTGAATGGCGGTGCCGGCACGAAGGGCCGAATGGCCTCCTCCTGCACCTATTGTCTATGTTTCTATGTTAATATATTACTAACCAAAAATACAGCTCCCCACAGCCAGAGCAACTCTGTATTTTTGCACAGCTCTCAGCCTTTGAAAATGAAAGGTAATCATATTTGTTAATCTAAGGCATAAACTAAAAGTCACACCACATTGTTGGTGCTGTCAGCTTTAACTCATGCTAGCAGGTGGCTTTGCGTGGGACCACATCTCTGTGTTATTGCACCATTTTCCCGAGGTGTTTCGGTTTATTTGCATTTCTGATTGTTTCCACAAAGCTTTTTCACCGGGGGATTAAAATGCTACAAACATTTCGAATGCGCTGAATGTCGAGAAAAAATGAGGGGCAACTTTTCCACACAGAGGGTGGTGGGTGCTTAGAACGAACTGCCAGAGGAGGTAGTTGACGCGGGTACTATAACAACATTTAAAAGACAAAGATAGACACAAAAAGCTGGAGTAACTCAGCGGGACAGGCAGCATCTCTGGAGAGAAGGGATGATATTTGAGGAAGGATATTCTTGCTATTGAGGGCGTGCAGCGTAAATTCACTAGGTTAATTCCGGGGATGGCGGGATTGTCATATGTTGAAAGAATGGAGCGACTAGGCTTGTATACATTGGAATTTAGAAGGATGAGCGGGGATCTTATTGAAACATATAAGATTATTAAGGGATTGGACACGTTAGAGGCAGGAAACATGTTCCCAATGTTTGGGGAGTCCAGAACCAGGGGCCACAGTTTAAGAATAAGGGGTAGGCCATTTAGAACGGAGATGAGGAAAAACTTTTTCAGTCAGAGTTGTAAATCTCTCTTGAATGCATTCAAAGAATTGGCCTCCACTGCCTTCTGAGGCAGAGAATTCCACAGATTCACAACTCTCTGACTGAAAAGGTTTTTCCTCATCTCCGTTCTAAATGGCCTACCCCTTATTTTTAAACTGTGGCCCCTGGTTCTGGACTCCCCCAACATTGGGAACATGTTTCCTGCCTCTAACGTGTCCAACCCCTTAATAATCTTATATGTTTCGATAAGATGAAAATATCAATCCATTCAAACTTGCAATAAAAAGTGTCCTGACTTCAAGGAATCCTTTACTCTTAAATGTAAGGAAATAACTGCAGATGCTGGTACAAATCGAAGGTATTTATTTCACAAAATGCTGGAGTAACTTCAGTCTGAAGAAGGGTCTCGACCCGAAACGTCACCCATTCCTTCTCTCCTGAGATGCTGCCTTTACTCTTAAATGCTCTACTCAATTGCCACGGCGTTGTTTAAACCATAATCTTATGGTTAAAAGGCAGTGAGATAACCTCACGGATTAAATCTGCATCAGAAGGTATTTTAAGTGGTACTCATTATAAGAAAGACTAAAGGGGGCCTGTAATGGGTGTAATTACGTCAAGGGTTTCATAACCCCTTACAAAAGCGGTTGCAGTGGCTCCATCTGTCATTGCCATTTTACATTCACCGGCCTCCCAGTTCACATACGCAGGGGCTGACTTATCTTTTAGGTCCCAGCTTTGACGATGAATATGTTTGACTTTTGTCCCCTGTTAGATGACCATCCAAGTGCTTTCAGCACTTTCCAGCCTTATTTCAGATCGCCCACGTTTGATTTTGTTTTCTTCACGAAATTTCTCCAGGAAATTTTGGTGGGTTGGTGTTTACATCTCCAATGCTTACAGATATTGCTCACAGCCCCAGAGACCCGGGTTCGATCCTGACCTCGGGTGGTGTGTGTGTGTGTGAGTGTGTGTGTGTGAGTGAGGGTGTGTGTGTGTGTCTGTGTGTGTGTGTGTGTGTGTGTATTTGTCTGTGTGTGTGTGTGTGTCTGTGTCTGTGTGTGTTTGTCTGTGTGTGTGTGTGAGTGTGTGTGAGTGTGTGTGTGTGTTTGTGTGTGTGTCTGTGTGTGTGTGTGTCTGTGTGTGTGTGTCTGTGTGTGTCTGTGTGTGTGTGTGTGAGTGTGTGTGTGTGTGAGTGTGTGTGTGTGTGTGTGTGTGAGTGTGTGAGTGTGTGTCTGTGTGTCTGTGTGTGTCTGTGAGTGTGAGTGTGTGTGTCTGTGTATGTGTGTGTGAGTGTGTGTGTGTGTGTGTGTGTGTGGAGTTAGCACGTTCTCCCCCGAGACCGCGTGGGTTTTTGCACCGGGCGCTCCGGTTTCCCCCCCACATCCCAAAGTCGGGCGGGTCTGAAACGTTAATCGGCCCCTCTGTCAATTGCCCCCCCCCCCCTCGTGTGTAGGGAGTGGATGAGCAAGATGGGATATCATGGAGCCAGTATGTGAAGGGGCGATCGCTGGTCAGCACAGACTCGGAGGGCTGAATGGCCTTTTTCGAACGCTGTATCTCCAAACTAAACTCCAGTTGTGCGCGGGGATTGACTCCTACACTCCGTGGGTATTTATTCACAAAATGCTGGAGTAACTCAGCAGGTCAGGCAGCATCTTGGGAGAGAAGGAATGGGCGACGTTTCGGGTCGAGACCCTTCTTCAGACTGATCACTACATTCTTACACTACATTCCGTGGGAGTGCGGTTCACAGTGAAAGTCTGGATAAGATTCCACCTGCAATTCTCCCATCGCCGTTTCTGTCCAAACCATGGCAAATAATTCCAAAGTGCTCCTTGCAAATCGGAATGACATAACGGTAAAACATTCTCACATTCTCACCTTTGCTGCTCAATTTGTACCGCTCAGACAAAAAAAACTGCAACCTCATACAGCGACAAGCAAACGTTTCAGTGTAGATACTAATCCTTCAGCTCCCCTGCCATTCAGAATCGTTACTCCCTGATGAAGAAATCTATGAGTCATGGTGGGCTCCTGTGAAAAGTGCTGACAAAAGCTCTGTAACTTTCATATTCCTTTAACCTCAAACAAACTGAGTGCGAACTTTGCCTTCGGAATCTACTTCACAACATTCGGCAAAATAAGCAGTGGCGTTTAAAGTCTGATCATTTTACTCGGGTCTATGCCAGCATGGCTTGCCATTTCCAACTCAACGTGTCAACATCAGTAAAACCGCCTAACCATCTGTGATCCTAATCTGAAACCATCAAACTATCAGTGATCCTAATCTGAGAGGATACCAATCAAAGATTTGTCCCAGGATAAAATTGTCCCGAAACGTCACCCATTCCCATCTCTCCTGAGATGCTGCCTGACCCGCTTAGTTACTCCAGCATTTTGTGACACCAAAGACTTGTCCCACCCCGGTCATTCTCTCCTTCTCCCCGCTCCCATCCGGCAGAAGGTACAGAAGCTTGAAAGCACGCACCACCAGACTCAGGGACAGCATCTTCCCCTCTGTGATCAGGCTTCTGAACGGCCCTTCCACAAGCTGGGGCACTGTCCGATTCACCTCTACCCCATTGCGGACATTGGACTTTGTCTGTGGAACTGATGCGCTACAATGCTGAGAACTATATTCTGCACTCTGTATCTTCCCCTTTGCTCCACCTGTAGTACTCGAGTTTGACTTGATGGTACGTACGCATTGGGCATCTGATCTGCTTCTGACGGTATGCAGAACAAAGCTTTAAAAATGCGTTGTGAAAGTCATGTGCATCCACCTGTGTAGCTTCCTCCAGCAGCTCTACTATCACCAAACATACAGTACAGTTAGAGCACTTTATACACAACGACAAACACCACCGCATCCAGCACCATGTGCTTCGTAAAGTCAGATAACAAGTCATCAGAGTTTACTTCATAAAAGCGCATTAACACAAGCACCTCTGTCAAACGAGGGCCGCAGTGAAAAGCAACACAATTTAGCCCTTGACCAAAGAATAAATATTATTTGACAACATAATCTCACAATACATTTTCAGAAGTCAAATATATTTGAATGCAGTTGCTGACAAATTTAATCAATCAATGTGCAGTTTGGCTCAGTGTTGTGTCTCGGAATAAGTGCAAATGTTGCACTATTCGACGTTCAATCTATTCCATTAGTCATCCTGTTACAGAGATTAAATTAAAATGCACCGTTATCAGGAGAGGACCTCAGCAGCACATAGAACATAAAATGCTGGAGTAACTCAGCGGGTCAGGCAGCATCTCTGGAGATAGACACAGAGTGCTGGAGTAACTCAGCGGGTCAGGCAGCATCTCTGGAGATAGACACACAGTGCTGGAGTAACTCAGCGTGACAGGTAGCATCTCTGGAAATAGACACACAGTGCTGGAGTAACTCAGTGGGTCAGGCAGCATCTCTGGAGATAGACACACAGTGCTGGAGTAACTCAGTGGGTCAGGCAGCATCTCTGGAGATAGACACAGAGTGCTGGAGTAACTCAGTGGGTCAGGCAGCATCTCTGGAGATAGACACAGAGTGCTGGAGTAACTCAGCGTGACAGGATTCCCCGACTCTGGGCACGAGACCCGAGAATACACGCGTGGCAGCAAAGAGTTGATCACAACATAATCCCAGCCCCTTCATGTCAGAGAGGGCTAGACATGCAAAGACACACAAACCCGATCAGACGGTTTATTACACTTGCAGTAAAGTGACAAATCCCACTCACTGGGTGACATGTGGAATTTTAACTTGCACTTCTTTTTGGGGACATGAGCAACTTTGTAAAAATCCCACAGTTATTACATTGCTTCACAGCTGTATTTCCTTGGAATATAATTCAGAGCAAACACCTATTGTAATCTTTGCAGCACAACGCATGTATTTAAACAGGAAACTTTAAATCATCTAAAATATTTATCGTATTCAAATCTGCAACTTCCTAAATGATGATATCTCTCAGATCAATAATTAAGCTGATGGATCTTAATAATTAAGTGTCATCAATCCATACTCTAACCTCTTGGCAATGTGCAGTCATCCTGATTTTCATCTCTTTCTCTGAAAATGCTCCCTCTCCCTCTCCCTCTCCCCTCCCCTCACTCTCTCTCACCTCGCTCTCTCTCGCTCCTCTCTCTCTCTCTCTCTCTCTCTGCTCGTTCCTCTCTCTCTCTCTCTCTCTCTCTCTCTCTCTCTCTCTCTCTCTCTCTCTCTCTCTCTCTCTCTCTCTCTCTCTCTCTCTCTCTCTCTCTCTCTCTCCCTCAAAATACAAGATGATTGCAAAAAGTTAAATTAGTTATCATTGACGATTTCAAGCGCGTTTAGTGCAACACAAATAAATCCTCTCTCTTTGGTTGGGATATGTGCTGTAAATTATTGATTTATTTTCCCCCCATATATTTAAAAACCTATAAAAATGTTTTTAATAATAAATAGAAAAAGTAGCAGTGTCTTATATTATCAGTTGAATCAAAAACAATTACTAGATGGGGTCAAATTGTTCAAATCTCATTGTTAATCATAGACCATTATTCAAATTATGTTTGACCAAAATACAAAAGTTAAAACACAAAACATCTTTAAACTCATTCATTCAGTATTTTGCACCAGAGAAAATAGCCAGTTATTACATTTTAGACCTGCACTTAAATACAAGAGATAGGCCCTGGGTTAATTGACTTTTAAAATAACTCACATTAGGTGTAAATCATGTTCGCTTATTTTAAAATAAGGAAAATAAATTGCAGTTAGCAAACGTGTTGTGTGTGTGTGTGAGTGAGTGTGTTTGTGAGTGTGTATTGTATGCATGTGTGTGTAAGTGTCTGAGTGTGCATGTGTGTGGCCCCATGTGTGAGAGAGTGTGTGAGAGTGTGTGAGTGTGTGTGTGTGTGAGACTGTGTGTGAGAGACTGTGTGTGTGTGTGAGTGTGTGTGTGTGTGTGTGAGTGTGTGTGTGTGTGTTTGTGAGTGTGTGAGTGTGAGTGTGTGTGTGTGAGTGTGTGTGTGTGTGTGTGTGTGTGTGTGTGTGTGAGTGTGTGTGTGTGTGTGTGTGTGTGTGTGTGTGTGTGTGTGTGTGTGTGTGTGTGTGTGTGTGTGTGTGTGTGTGTGTGTGTGTGACGTTACATCTCAATACACTGCGGAACAATCGCGACTGTGGCTGAATAATGCTGACTGAAATGGAATGCAAATGTAATGGAGGTTTGAACAGTATTAAAGAAACAAGAAAAAAAGCAAAAGTGATTTTGCAGGCGAGTGAAGTCCAGGGGGGTTGTTATTTGTTGGGGGAATCCAGAACCAGGGGCCACACAGTCTTAGAATAAAGGGGAGGCCATTTAAAACTGAGGTGAGAATTTTTTTTTCAGTCAGAGAGTTGTAAATCTGTGGAATTCTCTGCCACAGAGGGCAGTGGAAGCCAAATCACTGGATGGATTTAAGAGAGAGTTAGATAGAGCTCTCGGGGCTAGTGGGATCAAGGGGTATGGGGAGAAGGCAGGCACGGGTTACTGATTGTGGATGGTCAGCCATGGTCACAATGAATGGCGGTGCTGACTCGAAAGGCCGAATGGCCTCCTCCTGCACCTATTTTCTATGTTTCTATGTAACAAGGGAGTTGCAATGAAAGGCCCATTCAGACAATAGACAATAGGTGCAGGAGGAGGCCATTCGGCCCTTCGAGCCAGCACCGCCATTCACTGTGATCATGGCTGATCATTCTCAATCAGTACCCCGTTCCTGCCTTCTCCCCATACCCCCTGACTCCGCTATCCTTAAGAGCTCTATCTAGCTCTCTCTTGAATGCATTCAGAGAATTGGCCTCCACTGCCTTCTGCGGCAGAGAATTCCACAGATTCACAACTCTCTGACTGAAAAAGTTTTTCCTCATCTCCGTTCTAAATGGCCTACCCCTTATTCTTAAACTGTGGCCCTTGGTTCTGGACTCCCCCAACATTGGGAACATGTTTCCTGCCTCTAACGTGTCCAACCCCTTAATAATCTTATACGTTTCGATAAGATCTCCTCTCATCCTTCTAAATTCCAGTGTGTACAAGCCTATCTTATACACTTTGTGTACAGGGCAGCTTTTTGTGATATTGCATCTTAGGCTAATAAATTACTAGGCTTTCTTCGTTATCGCTGGGCTGAATAAATGTCATTTATTCCGTTTGTTGTTCGTTTATCTTTAAATGAGAACACAACATTTCAATAGAACGCCTCGTTACAGATTAGGCTGCGGTATCATCTGTACAAAACCTACAAGGACTCTTGCCCATTCTAAGTCACCAGGCCGCTTCCTATCTTTGAATCAAAAATAAATGCAAGGCTTCAGCAATCCAAACTTCCTCGGGGAGAAGACCAGAGAGTTCTCTAAAGTGGTTAGGTGTTGAGAGGACTCGGGCAACGATATAAAGATTGCTCAACGGGAACACGGATCATAAATAAACCAACGCGTACATTTGTATGTATGTATGTGTGTGTGTATGTATGTATACCTTCTGACGATAATGAATTGTACTACAGCACTTAACACCTACCCCAACTTTACAGGGGGCTGTGTAAACAATGAAGGCAAAATGAAGTCAGAGTGCAGCAAAAAATAAAAAATACCAAAACGTTAGGCAGGTGGAACAAACTGGGTGAAGCTACAATGAACCTTTCTGCACCGACCTCCAACGCTTTCACTAACCAGGTACACTGGGATCGTCAGGTTATGAGACTTGTGTACTGCACACAGTCTTGACAACTGTATGTATCAGGGCTTGCTCGATGCTAATTGGCATCGAAGCCGTTTCCCCTCAATACCAATAGCTAATTATTACCTGATCTATACCTCGCCCCACCTGCTGTGTGCTGAGGTTAACGCATGCCCAATTGTACATGTTTACTTACACAACACAAGCCATGTAACGGGCGATGGAATTAGAGCTGTACTAAGCCAAAATGCCATGTAGCCTTGTATTAAAATCTACGAGGTGCCCGCGTTCCCTCTGATTTCACACAGTTCGACACAGCCTCGTGTGGTATATATAACGTGAGTGAGTTTTATACCATCAATGACCGACCGACTGACTGACTGACTGAATCTCAGCGCCAGGCAAGGGTTAAAGTATTGTCGTGGCGAGGACCAGAGAGCAGGGGATTCATTCATTGTAGCTGATGGGCTTCGACCAAACTGGGCAAATGTTCGTTCAGACGCAGAGCAACGCACAAG
>NC_135973.1:2277521-2302521 GCF_053455715.1 Rhinoraja longicauda
ATATGACCCTCGGAACCTCCCACTGTACCTCGACACTAAACAAAACCAAACAGCCAGGTAGAGTATCGCCACACCCGAGCACTTCCCCGACTAGCAAATTGGGCAGAATAGGGCGGCACGGTGGCGCAGCGGTAGAGTTGCTGCCTTACAGCGAATGCAGCGCCGGAGACTCAGGTTCGATCCTGACTACGGGTGCTGTCTGTACGGAGTTTGTACGTTCTCCCCGTGACCTGCGTGGGTTTTCTCCGAGATCTTCGGTTTCCTCCCACACTCCAAAGACGTGCAGGTACGTAGGTTAATTGACTGGGTAAATGTAAAAATTGTCCCTAATGTGTGTAGGATAGTGTCAGTGTGCGGGGATCACTGGGCAGCGTGGACTCGGTGGGCCTGTTTCCGCGCTGTATCTCTAAATCTAAATCTAAATAGTCTGCTGATCCCACCGACCACCGAGCAGGTTTCACCACCACTCTCACAGTCCAGTCCACACTCCAGGTGGAGATCAGAAGGATGAGGGGGAACCTCATTGAAACTTACTGAATAGTGAAAGGCTCGGATAGAGTGGATGTGGAGAGGATGTTTCCACTAGTGGGAGAGTCTAGGACCAGAGGGCACAGACTCAGAATTAAAGGACCTTCCTTTAGGAAGGAGATGAGAAGGAATTTCATTGGTAATTGGGTCCTTACATAGACACAAAAAATCAGGAGTAACTCAGCTGGACAGAGGGCGGTGAATCTGTGGAATTCATTGAGACAGAGGTGGCTGTGGAGGCCAAGTCATTGGGTATTTTTAAGGTAGAGATTGACACATTCTTGATTAGTGCGGGTGTCAGGGGTTATGGGGAGAAGGCAGGAGAATGGGGTTAGGAGGGAGAGATAGATCAGCCATGATTGAATGGCGGAGTAGACTTGATGGGCCGAATGGCCTAATTCTGCTCCTAGAACCTATGAACATTGATAAACGCTGCCCGATCCAGGTAAGCCCTTGCTTAAATTCGGGTAGGTGTTCGACAACAAAAATAAAAAAGAGAACTATTAGCTTATTTCACCATTATTTTAGACAAACATTTTTGGGCAGAAGTATTATAGTGTGAATGAGGTTTAACAGTAAGGCAAAGACAGCAGCTCAATTTCAGAAGGCAGACACCAAATGCTGGAGTAACTCAGCAGGTCAGGCAGCATCTCTGGAGAGAAGGAATGGGTGACGTTTCGGGTCGAGACTGATGTCAGGGGAGGGGGCAGGACAAAGATAGGATGTAGGCAGGAAGACTAGTGGGAGAACTGGGAAGGGGGAGGGGATGGAGAGAGAGGGAAAGCAGGGACTATCTGAAGTTAGAGAAGTCAATATTCATACCGCTGGGGTGTAAGCTGCCCAAGCGAAATATGAGGTGCTGTTCCTCCAATTTGCGCTGGGCCTCATTCTGACAATGGAGGAGGCCCAGGACAGCAAGATCAGTGTGGGAGTGGGAGGGGGAATTGAAGTGCTGAGCCACCGGGAGATCAGGTCGGTTAAGACGGACTGAGCGGAGGTGTTCAGCGAAACTTCGATGAGAGCTCAATTTCAGAGTTTTGCAGAAAACTATTTGGTTTGGGAAGAACTCTAACCCTTGCCTGGTAGTTTATTGTTGTGAAGGGGCCTTGTTGAATTTATTGCAATGCATTCTCCAACTATGTACCTGGCAGACAAGGACCTTGGGTGAAGCTTTAATGTTTATTGTGGTGCAACAACGTCTCACTCATTTGCGAGAATTGGCTGTTGTACTAAAGCAATACAGGATACAACTTGCACAGAGGAAACTTATACACTTCACGAGGGGAATCGATCGGTCGAATGCAGAGAGCCTTTTACCCAGCATGGGCGAATCAAGAACCAGGGAACAATAGACAATAGACAATAGGTGCAGGAGGAGGCCATTCGGCCCTTCGAGCCAGCACCGCCATTCAATGTGATCATGGCTGATCATTCTCAATCAGTACCCCGTTCCTGCCTTCTCCCCATACCTCCTGACTCTGCTATCCTTAAGAGCTCTATCTAGCTCTCTCTTGAATGCATTCAGAGAATTGGCCTCCACTGCCTTCTGAGGCAGAGAATTCCACAGATTCACAACTTTCTGACTGAAAAAGTTTTTCCTAATCTCAGTTCTAAATGACCTACCCCTTATTCCTAAACTGTGGCCCCTTGATCTGGACTCCCCCCAACATTGGGAACATGTTTCCTGCCCCTAATGTGTCCAACCCCTTAATAATCTTATGCGTTTCGATAAGATCTCCTCTCATCCTTCTAGATTCCAGTGTATATAAGCCTAGTCGCTCCAGTCTTTCAACATATGACAGTCCCGCCATTCCGGGAACATAGGCTTAAGGTTTGAAGAACAAGATTTAATAGGAACCTGAGGAGCAGCTTTTACGCTCAGAAGGTGGTGGGTGTACGGAATGAGCTGCCGGTGGAGGTAGCTGAAACAGGGACCATAACAACATCTAAAAGACATTTGGACAGGTACGGGAAGGACATACAAACTTTGTGCAGTCAGTTCACAACTTATTGGAGCAGAATTAGGCCATTTGGCCCATCGAGTCCACTCCGCCATTCAATCACGGCTGATCTCTGCCTCCTGATCTGCCTCTGATCTTGCTATTGAGGGCGTGCAGCGTAGGTTTACTAGGTTAATTCCCGGAATGGCGGGACTGTCATATATTGAAAGACTGGAGCGACTAGGCTTGTATACACTGGAATTTAGAAGGATGAGAGGGGATCTTATCGAAACGTATAAGATTATTAAGGGGTTGGACACATTAGGGGGAACTTCTTTACTCAGAGGGTTGTTGCTGTATGGAATGGGCTTCCGGTGGAAGTGGTGGAGGCTGGCTCGATTTTATTATTTAAGAGTAAATTGGATAGGTATATGGATAAGAGGGGATTAGAGGGTTATGGTCTGAGTGCAGGTAGATGAGACTAGGTCAGGGAGAATGGTCGGCGTGGACTGGTAGGGCCGGACAGGCCTGTTTCCATGCTGTAGTTGTTATATGTTATATGTTATTTAGAACAGAGATGAGGAAAAACTTTTTTAGTCAGAGAGTTGTGAATCTGTGGAATTCTCTGCCTCAGAGGGCAGTGGAGGCCAATTCTCTGAATACATTCAAGAGAGAGCTAGATAGAGCTCTTAAGGATAGCGGAGTCAGGGGGTATGGGGAGAAAGCAGGAACGGGGTACAGATTGAGAATGATCAGCCATGATCACATTGAATGACGGTGCTGGCTCGAAGGGCCGAATGGCCTCCTCCTGCACCTATTGTCTATTGTCTATTGTCTATTGTCTAACCCCATTTTCCTGCCTTCTCCCCATAACCCTTGACACCCGTTCTAATCAAAAATTTGTCTATCTCTGCCTTAAAAATATCCACTGACTTGGTCTCCACAGCCCTCTGTGGCAACGAGTTCCACAGATTCACCACCCTCTGACTAAAGAAGTCCCTCCTCACCTCCTTTCTAAAAGAGCGCCCTTTAATTCTGAGGCTGTGACCTCTGGTCCTAGACTCTCCCACCAGTGGAAACGTCCTCTCCACATCCACTCTATCCAAGCCTTTCATTATTCGGTAAGTTTCAATGAGGTCCTCCCTCAACCTTCTAAACTCCAGTGAGTACAGGCCCAGTGCCGACAAACGCTCGTCACAGGTTAACCCACTCATTCCTGGGATCGTTCTTGTAAACCTCCTCTGGACCCTCTCCAGAGCCAGCACATCCTTCCTCAGATATGACAATAGACAATAGTTGCAGGAGGAGGCCATTCGGCCATTATGGGGCCCAGATTTTCTGACGGTACTCCAAATGTGGCCTGACCAGCGCCTTATAGACATAAGCATTTTTTTATCGCCGTTTTTGTATTCAAATCCTCTTGATATAAATGTTAGCATTGGATTTGCCTTCCCAACAACTCCCGTGGTCAGGATCGAACCAGGGGTCTCCAGCACTGTGAGGCAGCGGGTCTACCCGCTGCACCACCGTGTCGACCCTTGCTTGTGGACCTGTAAGCCTTGGTGAAGGTGTCGTCAATACAGCACTCCGTTGTCAAAGCTCTGCCTCTCCAGAACACAAGAAGCAGACACTCGCGGGCCCAGCTTTTACTGAATGATTGAGTGACTCCATCTACAACGTCAAATTTCAACAACAGAGTGCCTCCCATTTGTCCCTCCCTTGGCTCTGAGCCAGATATCAATCTCACCACCGAGTGGGCCCTGTACACCCGGACAGAGTGAATTAATGACCACAATAGCGGGTTCATTCTGACGTGATAGTTCAGATTATTAATTGTTATATTTCTCGTTCCTGCTTCAGAATTCTTGATTACGTTTTCTTTGCTTCTGAGAAAAGATATGGTAGTTTTATTCATGTGTAGCAAGGAACTGCAGGTGCGGGTTTAAATCGAAGATGGACACCAAGTACTGGAGTAACTCAGCGGGACAGGCAGCATCTCTGGAGAGAAGGAATGGGTGACGTTTCGAGTCGAGACCCTTCTTTAGTTTTAATCATTAGATAGACAAGGGTGAAAATGTTCACAGTGAATCTCTCGTAACTCTGGCTGAAGAAGGGTCTCGACCCGAAACGTTACCCGGTCCTTCTTTCCAGAGATGCTGCCTGTCCCGCTGAGTTACTCCGGCACTTTGAACCACCTAGGATTTTGCTCTGATGTGTAGGAGCAAATGGAAAGGCCACGGGGAGTTGGTGTTGGAATTAACGGGAGATTTATATAAAACTAGTGCGTATCAGGACACCCGTCAAAGCTGATCTCCTGAGCATGACTTTGGTACACCTTTTACATTCTCAGCTGATGAGATTACACAGAAACTTGATTAACAGTAAAACGAGATCTTGATTACAGAATGGAGGTTACAGGTGGCACAGTGGCGCAGCGGTGGAGTTGCTGCCTTACAGGGCTAGAGAAGCAGGTTTGATCCTGACTATGGGTGCTGTCTGTACGGAGTTTATACGTTCTCCCCGTGACCTGAGTGGGTTTTCTCCGGGTGCTCCGGTTTCCTCCCACACTCCAAAGACGTACACAATGCCTCCTGCCTGTAACTTGCTGCACCCACACAAACCCATTGAAAACCCACACTACGAGGAAATGTAGTCATCCCAGCACTGACTCACACGAACCACAACACTTTAAAAAACTTTCTGAAGATAGAAACAAGGAACTACAGATGCTCATTTACAAAAAGAGGACAAAAGGTGCTGGAGTAACTCAGCGGGTCAGGCAGCATCTGTGGAGAACATGGATAGGTGACGTTTCACAGAGTGCTGGAGTAACTCAGCGGGTCAGGCAGCATCTGTGGAGAACATGGATAGGTGACGTTTCACAGAGTGCTGGAGTAACTCAGCGGGTCAGGCAGCATCTGTGGAGAACATGGATAGGTGACGTTTCACAGAGTGCTGGAGTAACTCAGCGGGTCAGGCAGCATCTGTGGAGAACATGGATAGGTGAAGTTTCGGGTGGGGAACCATCCTCCAGAGATGCTGCCTGACCCGCTGAGTTACTTCAGCACTTTGACTCCTTGAGTCAAAGTCACTGCCTTCTGAGGTTCTTGAATGTAATCCCATCTCTCCTTATTTTTAGAGATACAGCGCGGAAACAGGCCCTTCGGCCCACCAGGTCCGTGCCGCCCATCGATCCCCGCACATTAACACTATCCTACACCCACTAAGGACAATTTTTACATTTATACCAAGCCAATTAACTTACAAACCTGTACGTCTTTGGAGTGTGGGAGGAAACCGAAGATCTTGGAGAAAACCCACGCAGGTCACGGGAGAACGTACAAACTCCGTACAGACGGCGCCCGTAGTCGGGATGGAACCCGGGTCTCCGGCGCTGCATTCGCTGTAAGGCGGCAACTCTACCCCTGCGCCACCGTGCCGCACAACTTTGAGTTGCGCATAAACCATCCAGGTAAGTGAATCACACGCAGCTTCGAGTAACAGATGCAATAATTTATTTTTCTCTTTAAGTTAATAACTGGTCTTTTTCTTTCTCCACCATATTTTCCATTGGTTTGCGCAGACGATAAATTAATGCACATAATTCTCTATTATTAACGTTGTGACAACTAGGTGTCTCGCAATGATTTATGTTAAAGCGCAAGAAATAGTTATAATTCATGAATTCAAAACTTATGGCCATAAAATTGCTTGGGCTCAGGGCATTTCTGTAAGGAAAGTGGTGAATTATTCTTATTTAACCCTGTCTAATTGTGTTCCCATTTCTAATTCTGTTCCCAGTTTCTTTCCAGCTGAAAACCTCCAGATTCAGGGCTAGTTTCTTCCCGGCTGTTATCAGGCAACTGATCCGTCCTCTCACCAACTAGAGAGTGGTCCTGACTCCCATCTACCTCATTGGAGACCCTCGGACTATCCTTTGTTGGGCGATATCTTGCACTAAACGTTATTCCCTTTATCCTGTATCTATCTCTACCTCAGATGTAAGGTTCACCTGCACCTCCTCCAACCTCATCTATTGCATCCGCTGCTCTGGATGTCAACTTATTTACATCGGCGAAACCAAGCGCAGCTCGGCGATCGCTTCGATCAACAGCTGCACTCGGTCCGCGTTGGCCAATCTAATCTCCCGGTGGCTGAGCACATCAACTCCCCCTCCCACTCCCAGTCTGACCTTTCTGTCATGGGCCTCCTCCAGTGCCATAGTAAGGCCCACCGGAAATTGGAGGAACAGCACCTCATATTTTGCTTGGGCAGCTTGCAGCCCAGTGGTATGAACATCGACTTCTCCAGATAGTTCCTCTGTCCCTCTCTTCCCCTCCCCCTTCCCAGATCTCCCCCTATCTTCCTGTCTCCACCTATATCCTTCCTTTGTCCCGCCCACCTGACATCAGTCTGAAGAAGGGTCTCGACCCGAAACATCACCCATTCCTTCTCTCCCGAGATGCTGCCTGACCTGCTGAGTTACTCCGGCATTTTGTGATACCTTCGATTTGTACCAGCATCTGCAGTTATTTTCCTACAAAAAAAAGCTTTTCAATGTACCTCAACAATAAACTAAATGGAGATAAGATGTTGGTGTGTCTGACTTTCCACTACCGCACTGATTTTAGTCATAGGTAGACACAAAGTGCTGGAGTAACTCAGCGGGTCAGGCAGCATCTGTGGAGAACATGGATAGGTGACGTTTCACAGAGTGCTGGAGTAACTCAGCGGGTCAGGCAGCATCTGTGGAGAACATGGATAGGTGACGTTTCACAGACTGCTGGAGTAACTCAGCGGGTCAGGCAGCATCTCGGGAGAGAAGGAATGGATGACGTTTTGGGTCGAGACCCTTCATCAGTCTGAAGATGGGTCTCGACCCGAAACGTCACCCAGTCTTGGGGGACGGGCAGGGGTCGTGCCGGGCTCGGCGGCGGAAGAGCCGGGATTTCTGCCGGGGTACGGCCATGGCTCCACCGAGACCGGAATCATAGTTCACCTTTGCTGACATTTGCCCTTGCGCTGGGCTTCAATCCCCATCATTCTGCTGCCCAGAGGAGAGAGACCCTGCTGCATCTCATGAGCTTGTAAGTGATAGCAGAATTAGGCCATTCGGCCCATCAAGTCTACTCCGCCATTCAATCATAAGGTCATAAGTGATAGGAGCAGAATTAGGCCATTCGGCCCATCAAGTCTACTCCACCATTCATTCATAAGGTCATAAGTGATAGGTGCAGAATTAGGCCATTCGGCCCATCAAGTCTACTCCGCCATTCAATCATAAGTGATAGGTGCAGAATTAGGCCATTCAGCCCATCAAGTCTACTCCGCCATTCGATCGTGGCTGATCTATCTCTCCCTCCTAACCCCATTCTCCTGCCTTCTCGCCACAACCCCTGACACCCGCACTGATCAAGAGTCTATCTATCTCTGCCTTAAATATATCCACTGACTTGGCCTCCACAGCCTTCTGCGGCAATCTCATAGGAACTAACTGAAGATTTATTTGATCTTCAGTTTCATTGCAGACCTGGAATGAAACGCCTGCCTTGACAATATCTGGCGTTAGGAAACCACTAAAGCAAATTTAAAAAAGACAACCTTGGCCTCAAAAATGTCTGCAGCAGTTCTCCAGTTTTAATATTGACTGTTGTTTTATAGATTGTTGCTGGGAGTGCAGGAGAAAGTTGTACTCCATTGTACAAATGCCCCTTGCATTTTTAATCACATTCAATGCTCAGAACTCAATTGTGTATCCCTTTCCCTGATGACCAACTCAGATCCCAGGCAGTTCAGAAACCAAATCACCGCGAAAGCTACGAAGGGCGACACAAGGAACTGCAGAGGCCGGATCCTTGAGCAAAGCACAAAGTGCTGGAGGAACCCAGGCGGGTCAGGCAGCATCTGTGGAGGGAGTGGACAGGCGGCCGTTTGAATAAGGGTCCCGTCCCGACTCGAAATGTCCTTTGTCCATTACCTCCAACAAAGATGCAGGTTTCTAAATGACCTGAGACCGAAACGAAACAAATTTCGGGGGGTATCACATCTGCACCCAGACAAACGCACAGTGGCACAGCGGGTAGAGCTGCTGCCTCACGGCGCCAGAGACCCGAGCTCCATCTTTTGTACCTTCTCCCTGTGACTGCGTGGGCTTTCTCCGGGTGCTCCGGTTTCCTCCCACACTCCAAAGAGGTGCTGGTTTGTAGGTTAATGAAGAAGGGCCTCGACCTGAACCCTTTACACCCAATCCTTCTCTCCAGAGATGTTGCCTGTCCCGCTGGGTTACTCCAGCATATTGTGTCTATCTATCGGTGTAAACCAGCATCTGCAGTTGCTTCCAACAGGTTTGTAAGTTAATTGACTTCTGTAAATTGTCCCTAGTGTAGACAATAGACAATAGACAATAGGTGCAGGAGGAGGCCATTCGGCCCTTCGAGCCAGCACCGCCATTCAATGTGATCATGGCTGATCATTCTCAATCAGTACCCCGTTCCTGCCTTCTCCCCATACCTCCTGACTCCGCTATCCTTAAGAGCTCTATCAAGCTCTCTTTTGAATGCATTCAGAGAATTGGCCTCCACTGCCTTCTGAGGCAGAGAATTCCACAGATTTACAACTCTCTGACTGAAAAAGTTTTTCCTCATCTCCGTTTCAAATGGCCTACCCCTTATTCTTTAACTGTGGTGGCCCCTGGTTCTGGACTCCCCCAACATTGGGAACATGTTTCCTGCCTCTAACGTGTCCAACCCCTTAATAATCTTATATGTTTCAATAAGATCCCCTCTCATCCTTCTAAATTCCAGTGAATACAAGCCCAGTTGACCCATTCTTTCATCATATGTCAGTCCCGCCATCTTACTTGATTCCACGATGTATCTCCAAACTAAACTAAAACATGGATAAGTGATGTTTCGGGTGGGGACCCTTCTTCAGACTGATTTAATCATCGGATGTCGGTGAAGGCCATTCGACCTTCTAACAGCTGCTGCACTTAATTATCTCAGTCCCTCTGCGAAATGATTCGACTTCAGAAGATCAACACGTGAAACACAGCGACCGGCAATGTATATTGCTGATTTCTATCAAGTAGAACAGAGCCCTTTGATGAGGTTAACCAAATCTATTTGGTTTTCCCAGTGCACCAACTAGCTGCCTCGACCAATTTAAAAATACTATCCTTCTTGTTAACTTCCTCGCTGTCTCCTTCCTTTGAAGTAACATTCGTTGACAAGCCATAAATAAATGTTATTTCCCTCAAGCTCACAGTTTTTTTTTTTTAATATTCCGAGCTCAGAAAGAATTGGCATCACGGATCTGCAGTTCATGAATTCGCTTCTCTACTTAACAAATACACAGAAGGTTTGTTGCCTGGGCCACTTGTGGTTGTGTGCAAGTCTCTCGATTTCAATTATTAACTTTTTTTTTTTCACATAAGTCTCTGTGTTTTCTGATCTATTTCAAACAGAATTTCTGTGGGAATGCTGTTATCTCCGCTGAGCCGGCATCTCCATGGGCCCACGATGTGAACAGAGCATGTTTGGGAATTGGAACAATTGCCCAAGTCTCGGGAAGACATCACCAAGGAGACCTCTAATGGATGAGATTTATATTGCAGCCCAATCCTCACAGACGATACTTGCACAAAAATATACACATGCTTATTCTTAGCTGCCCCGAAATCGTGACTTACATTTTCTTGTCGAGATGCAGAAGCCTATACTGATGTTGCAATACCATGTCGTTTTTAAATAATACATAATAATATGTCTTTAGAAGACCACACCGGACTGAAATTGGAGGAACAGCACCTCATATTTCGCTTGGGCAGCTTACAACCCAGTGGTATGAACATTGACTTCCCTAACTTTAGATGGTTCCTCTGTCCCTCTCTTAGACAATAGACAATAGGTGCAGGAGGAGGCCATTCGGCCCATCGAACCAGCACCGCCATTCAATGTGATCATGGCTGATCATTCTCAATCAGTACCCCTCCCCTTTCCCAGTTCTCCCACTGTCTTCCTGTCTCCACCTATATCCTTCCTTTGTCCCGCCCCCCTGACATCAGTCTGAAGAAGGGTCTCGACCCGAAACGTCACCCATTCCTTCTCTCCAGAGATGCTGCCTGACCCGCTGAGTTACTCCAGCTTTCTGTGTCTATCCACAGTGAGATACCTGTTTGGCAGACAGCTCAGCAAGACTACCCCCCGTACATAAACAAATAGATTTGGTGAACCTCATCAAAGAGTTCTGTTCTACTTGAAGTTATCACAAAATGCTGGAGTAACTCAGCAGGTCAGGCAGCATCTTGGAGAGAAGGAATGGGTGACGTTTCGGGTCGAGACCCTTCTGTTCTACTTGATAGAAAACAGTAATATACAATGCCAGTCACTATATTTCACGTGTTGATCTTCTGAAGTTGGATCATTTCGCAGAGGGACAGAGATAACTAAGAACAGCAGCCATTAGAAGGCCGAAGGGCCTTCACCGACATCTGATGATTAACTCAGTCTGAAGAAGGGTCCCGACCCGAAACTTCACCCATTCCTTCTCTCCAGGGATGCTGCCTGACCCACTGAGTTACTCCAGCACTCTGTGAAACGTCGCCTATCCATGTTCTCCACAGATGCTGCCTGACCCGCTGAGTTGCTCCAGCACTCTGTGTCTATCTACAGTGAGATACATGTTTGGCAGACAGCTCAGCAAGACTACCCCCCCCCCCCCCCCTCCCCACCGTACATGAACACAATCAGCCCGGTCAGTGCAGAACGTACAGAACAGACCACTGAGTCCCAACGCAATAGGTGGCATCTTGCTGCCATTTCCCAGTCCCAGTGGCAGCTGGTAACAAAGTCCCATGGCAGCCATCGCCTTGATTCCCATCGTCCCGTGATCCAACGTACCTCCCCTTGCCCAGCCCTCTCCACGCCAATGCACGTGGTTCTACATCTCCCCACGAGCAATGTAACAGCATATTATGTGGAATTTAAAGTCAGTTTGTGATCATTCCAAAAAAAGTTATGATAATAGACAATAGACAATAGGTGCAGGAGGAGGCCATTCGGCCCTTCTATAGACAGTAGACAATAGACAATAGACAATAGGTGCAGGAGGGGGCCATTCAGCCTTTCAATAGACAATAGACAATAGGTGTAGGAGTAGGCCATTCGGCTCTTCGAGCCAGCACCACCATTCAATGTGATCATGGTTGATCATCCACAATCAGTACCCCGTTCCTGCCCTCTCCCCGTACCCCCTGACTCCGCTATCCTTAAGAGCTCTATCTATCTGAATACTGAATACTGAAAGAAACAGCATGGAAATAGGCCCTTCGGCCCACCAACCCCAAGCTGACCATTGATTATCTGTTCATACACTAGTTCTATCTGATCCCACCGTCTCATCCACTCCCTGCACACCAGGGGGGCAATTTACAGAGGGGCCGATTAACCTACAAACCCGCACGTCTTTGGGATGTGGGAGGAAACCGGAGCACCCGGAGGAAACCCATGCGGTCATGGGGAGAACGTGCAAACTCCGCACACACAGACAGGACCTGAGGCCAGGATCGAACCCGGGTCTCTGGCGCTGTGAAGCAGCACGACTGTGCCAACTTACATCCTTTATAGACTCACAGAAAGTGCAGAAGATATTGATAACCTGGACTTATTATAAGTTCATAAACCCGTGTCAAAGCAAGTGGCAAGTAATAACACATCAAGTACAAGTTGATTTCATGCTCCAGGGATTCTAAGAAATACTGGGGACTTGAAATTAACTTTGTGCTGCACACACAGACAGCAAGGAAAGGTTCCTCAGTTAGAACAGGGGCGGTCACGGTGGCACAGCGGTAGAGTTGCTGCCTTACAGCGAATGCAGCGCCGGAGACACGGGTTCCATCCCGACTACGGGCGCTGTCTGTACGGACTTTGTACGTTCTCCCCGTGACCTGCGTGGGTTTTCTCCGAGATCTTCGGTTTCCTCCCACACTCCAAAGACGTGCAGGTTTGTAGGTTAATTGGCTTGGTGCAAATGTAAAAATCGGCCCTGGTGGGTGTGGGATAGTGTTAGTGTGCGGGGATCGCTGGTCGGTACGGACCCGCGCTGTATCTCTAAACTAAACTAAACTAAACTAAACTATCCAATCGAATTGGGTAAGACTACAATAGTGACCAAACTCAAATACAACAGGTGGAGCAAAGGGGAAGATACAGAGTGCAGAATATAGTTCTCATGGAGAGATGTTAGATAGAGCTCTTAATGATAGCTGAGTCAGGGGGTATGGGGAGAAGGCAGGAACGGGGTACTGATTGAGAATGATCAGCCATGATCATATTGAATGGCGGGGCTGGCTCGAAGGGCCGAATGGCCTCCTCCTGCACCTATTGTCTATTGTCTATTAGAGAAGATGAGCAAGTGGCCCAGATTAGCTGCCTTCTCGATGCATTGTGTTCATGACGAGGATTTCACCTTTAGTGTGTCACCGACTGCTTGTACTGAACCAACCACATTGAAGCTACAGCTGAGGAACCACACGAAGGCCTCCTCAACCTCAGAAGATTTACGAGGACATTGCCAGGACTCGAGGGCCTGCGCTGTAGGGAGAGATTGGGCAGGCCGGGCGCAGAAGGATGAGGGATTGTCTGATAGAGGTGTGTGAGGATTAGATACGGTAGGAAACCCCAAGGAGAATCCTTAATCCAGTTGAGGGGAATCAAGAACTCAAAGACAGTGGTTGAAGACGAGAGAGGAAAGATTCCTCCGTGTGGAAAAGTTCCACTTGAGGCTCCTAATAAATCTTTCTCCTTTCACCAAAACCTATGTCCTCTGGTTCTTGATTCCCCTACTCTGTATAGAAATATAGATAATAGGTGCAGGAGGAGGCCGTTTGGCCCTTCGAGCCAGCACCGCCATTCATTGTGATCATGGCTGATCATCCACCATCAGTAACCATATAACCATATAACAATTACAGCACGGAAACAGGCCCGTTCGGCCCTACCAGTCCACGCCGATCACTTTCTCTGACCTAGTCTCATCTACCTGCTCTCAGACCATAACCCTCCAATCCCCTCCCATCCATATACCTATCCAATTTACTCTTAAATAATAAAATCGAGCCTGCCTCCACCACTTCCACCGGAAGCCCATTCCATACAGCCACCACCCTCTGAGTAAAGAACTTACCCCTCATGTTACCCCTAAACTTTTGTCCCTTAATTCTGAAGTTATGTCCCCTTGTTGGAATCTTCCCCACTCTCAAAGTGGCTGCCTTCTCCCCATACCCCTTCTATTCCCCTCTTGAGTTTATACACCTCCATAAGATCACCCCTCATCCTCCTGCGCTCCAAGGAATAGAGTCCCAGCCCACCCAAACCTCTCCCTTTAGCTCAGGCCCTCGAGTCCTGGCAAAATCCCTCTGCATTCTTTCCTGCTCAACAGCATCTTTATTTCATGGGCATTATTGCCCCTATTACAGGACAAATAGGTGTTGGGGGGGGGGGAATTATATTGTCTGTTCGCACAGATGCAATGCGCTGACGTTTTTTTGGCTAGCCTGTTTGTCTAGTATAATAAAAATAACCACATCTCACGCTGAGTAGAGATAAAGTTCCCAACACACAAATGTCGAAGGTGCAAGTCTCAAAAAATATCAGTCACGTCATTAGATGCCTGACAAATAAATAATTTAAACAAGACTTCCTCCTGACATTTTTTCCAAATAAGTCAAGAAACCAGAACATAGGCAAAAAAAGTTGTTAAAGACTTACGTCATTGGTTGAGTCACGCGTTAAAATTGTAAAAGTCACAATTTTGAGTATTTCCAGACAAGCGACTATAAGACAATGGACCGTGTGCATCGGAGCAGAATTAGGCCACTCTGATCGTCAAGTCTACTCCACCGTTCCATCACGGTCGATCTATTTCTTTCCCCTCCAACGCACTCACCTGCCTCATCCCATTAACCTTTGATCCCATTACTAATAAGGTCATAAGGTCCTAAGTGATAGGAGTAGAATTAGGCCACTCGGCCCATCAAGTCTACTCCAGCATTAATTCACGGCTGATCTATTTTTTCCTCTCAATACCATTCTCCTGCCTTCTCCCCACAACCCCTGACACCATCATCAATCAAGAACCTATCAATCTCCACTTTAAAAATACCTATGCCTTGGCCTCCACAGCCGTCTATGGTAAGTAATCCCACAGATTCACCACCCTCTGACTAAAGAAATTCCTCCTCATCTCCATTCTGAAATACGTCCTTTAATTCTGAGGCTGTGCCCTCTGGTTTTAGACTCTCCCACTAGTGGAAACATCCTCTCCACATCCACTGTCAAGGCCTTTAAATATTTAATAAGTTTCAATAGACAATAGACAATAGGTGCAGGAATAGGCCATTTGGCCCTTCGAGCCAGCACCGCCATTCAATGTGATCATGGCTGATCATTCTCAATCAGTACCCCGTTCCTGCCTTCTCCCCATACCCCCTGACTCTGCTATCCTTAAGAGCTCTATCTAGCTCTCTCTTGAATGCATTCAAAGGATTGGCCTCCGCTGCCTTCTGAGGCACAGAATTCCACAGATTCACAACTCTCTGACTGAAAACCTTTTTCCTCATCTCCGTTCTAAATGGCCGACCCCTTATTATTAAACTGTGGCCCCTGGTTCTGGATTCCCCGACATTGGGAACATGTTTCCTGCCTCTAACGTGTCCAAACCCTTAATAATCGTATACGTTTCGATAAGGTCCCCTCTCATCCTTCTAAATTCCAGTGTATACAAACCTAGTCGCTCCAGTCTTTCAACATACGACAGTCCCGCCATTCCGGGAATGAACCTAGTGAACCTACGCTGCACGCCCTCAATAGCAAGACTAGCTTTCAAGAGCATTAAGAGTCAAGAGAGTTTAATTAGTGGCAACATAAACATTCTTACTTGTTGCAACTTATAATTGATAATAGATTATAATTTTAAAACTTCAATAAATTAATAACCCTGAAGTGTATCACTAAACTAACCTAAATCTACAGTTTCATGTTTCTCTATTTTCAGACACCAATGAATTTGGCGTGTGTGTATTTTTCATTTTTTAAATTCTATTTCAGATAGGGTTGCCAACTGTCCCGTATTAGCCGGGACATCCCGTAAATTGGGCTAAATTGGTTTGTCCCGTACGGGACCGCCCTTGTCCCGTATTAGGCCTGGATGGCGCTGTAGGCCCGGACACTGTAGGCCCGGACACTGCAAGCCAGGGGGCCGCTGTTGGCCTGGACACTGTAGGCCCGGACACTGTAGGCCCTGGGCTGCTGTAGGCCCGGACACTATAGGCCCGGACACTGTAGGCCCAGACACTGTAGGCCCAGACACTGTAAGCCAGGGGGGCGCTGTTTCTCGGACACTGTAGGCCAGGGGGGCGCTGTTGGTCCGGACACTGTAGGCCCGGACACTGGGCGCCCAGGGGCCGCAGTAGACTCGGACACTGTGCGCCCAGGACACTGTGCGCCCAGGAAACTGTGCGCCCAGGGGCCGCTGTAGGCACGGACAGGGTAAGCCCGGAGGCCCTGGCACCATCTAACGGAGGTCGCGTAGCAACCGGCCTCCCGGCCCGGGCGGCCGCCATTGGTGGAGCGGGAGCACGTGGCCACTGGCTGGGTGAGGTCACGTGGGGACGTCACCTTTTGTCCCTTATTTGCGGGGGTGAGAAAGTTGGCAACCCTAATTTCAGAGCACCTGCCCTGCACAGAGCATGATAATCCTCAATAACCTAGCCTGGAGATACTTTAACAGCTACTGTGAGAGCTGCAAAAACGAAATTCTGTCTCTCAATTGAGTGGACTGAATGATGTGCATTTAATGTAAATTAGTTATATTGATGTGACAAGCTGGTTCCCACATCCCTTCTCCCACCATAAGTAACACTGAGATGTAACTGCTCACCTCACGACTTCACAGCCAGTAATAAATCTTTATTCTGAAAGCCGGGGCATAAATAAGGTTGCAATTCTCTGCACAATTAATGGTTGCAAGAGGGCGGAATGTGTGGAGTGTGCCCTTTGGTAACATGTCCTCCTCAATGCCAGGCAAAAACACGCACACATTTAGCCACCCTGACACCGTTTATCTCAGAAAACCAGTAAACAGAAATGGAATGATTTCTTCCAGAAATGTATTTTGTAAAAATACATCAAATGACAGCTGGCATAAAGCCCGATAGATGCCGGCAACAACTCCAGTATTTGATTAAATCACCGCTGTTCAGTTCTTAGCTTAGAGACGCAGCGCGGAAACAGGCCCTTCGGCCCACCGAGTCCGCGTCGGCCAGCGATCCCCGCACGCTAACGCTATCCTACACACACTTTAGGGACAATGTTTACATTTACACCAAGCCAATTAACCTACAAACCTGCATGTCTTTGGAGTGTGGGAGGAAACCGGAGCACCCGGAGAAAACCCACGCGGGTCACGGGGAGAACGTACAAACTCCGTACAGACGGCGCCCGTAGTCGGGATGGAACCCGGGTCACCGGCGCTGTGAGGCAGCAGCTCTACCGCTGCGCCACCGTGCCGCCCAAATCTGATCTCATCTTTGGTCTGGACTCCAATTTCCTGTCTAAAGACTTTAATCCTTGATTATAATATCGCGTAAAAATCTAACACAGATCTGTCTGGACACAAACATTTCATAATCTCTTACCCATTAGATAATACTTTTCGATTCTTCCTATCGTTTTGCCAACACCTTCAGGGAGAAAACCATGAGCTCCAGGTTGAAGAACAGCTTTTTCCCAACAACCATCAGGCTCTTGGACACCGCACCACACTGAGAGATGTCCTGACCCAAGGGGTACAATGGTTTTATCTTTGCGTTAAATAGTGGGGGATGTATAAAATACCTGCGCATTTACCTAGATCATGCCTCTTTCTTTTGAATTCAGTAAAATAACTCAAATTTCGCTGGACCTTAATTGGTACATGTGACAATAAATTGATCTTGAAATCTTGAAATCACCATTATATATGCACACTTACAGAATGGCAGCCACACTGAACAGCAAGTACGGCAATTATAAGAAAGAATGGTGTGTAAAACAGGGCAACAACAACATTTAAAAAATAATTGGACAGGCACATGGATTGGAAAGGTTTATAATAATAATAATATAATAATATTCATTTATTGTCATGGCAACGAGTACAACGAAATTAAAAAATAGCCAATCCTGACGGTGCGTACAAACATATATGCAATAAATGCAAAAACAAATAAATACATAAATACAATTAAATACAATTATATTAAGTACAAGATTTTTTAACGGTGTTGCCTAGTGCAAAGGTAGTGTTCAGTTCTCGTATGGCCCTGGGGTAAAAACTGTTCTTAAGTCTGTTTGTTCGGGATTTGATCGACCTGAAACGTCGACCAGAGGGCAGATGAACAAACAGACGGTGGCCGGGGTGGGATGGATCTTTTATTATTTTGCCTGCTCTACTGAGGCAGCGTAGGCTGAACAGGTGCTCCAGGGAGGGTAGTGAGCAGCCGATGATCTTCTGGGCCGTCGTGATGACCCTCTGAAGGGCCTTCCTGTCCTTTTCTGAGCAGCTGGCATACCATGTGGTTATACAGTATGCCAGCACACTCTCGATGGAGCAGCGATAGAAGGACAACATGAGCTTCTCCTGCAGGTTGGTTTTCCTGAGGATCCTCAGGAAGTGGAGTCTCTGCTGTGCCTTCTTTACTGTGGTGATGGTGTTGGTAGACCAGGTAAGATCCTCTGCGATGTGCGTACCCAGGAACCTGAAAGCTGGTACCCTTTCCACACAGACCCCATTGATGTAGAGTGGGTCGTAATCTACACTGGTTTTTCTAAAGTCAATTATAAGTTCCTTTGTTTTGGAGGAGTTCAGGACCAGATTGTTCACTGAACACCATGCTGCCAGCCTTTGGATTTCATCCCTATAGGCTGTCTCATCTCCTTCTGAGATGAGTCCAATCACAGTCGTGTCATCCGCGAACTTGATGATGGTGTTGGTGGGATGGGTGGGGGCGCAGTCGTGAGTGTAGAGGGAGTAAAGGATGGGGCTCAACACACAGCCCTGTGGTGAGCCGGTGCTCAGTGTAATGGTGGAGGAGAGGTGAGGGCCTATTTTGACGGTCTGGGGGCGGTTGGTCAGGAAGTCCTTGATCCATTGGCAGATGGTTTGGGAAAATCCAAGGTCGGAAAGTTTGGTGACCAGTCTGCTCGGGATGACCGTGTTAAAGGCAGAGCTGAAGTCGAGGAAGAGCATCCTCACATAGCTCCCCTGGTGTTCAAGGTGGGACAAACGCAGGCAGCTGAGATCAGCATAGATGGAGCATCTTGGTCGATCTTGGGTCAGCATGAGCGAGTTGGGCCGAATGGCCTGTTTCCGTGCCATCTGACTCTGTGACTCTGTGGAAGCGACTGGGCTTGGCGACACTGGAATTTAGAAGGATGAGAGAAGATCTTATCGAAACGTATAGGATTATTAAGGGATTGGACATGTTAGAGGCAGGAAACACGTTCCCAATGTTGGGGGAGTCCAGAACCCGGGGCCACAGTTCAAGAAATAAGGGGTAGGCCATTTAGAACGGAAATGAGGAAAAATCTTTTCACTCAGAGAGTTGTGGATCTGTGGAATTCTCTGCCTCAGAAGGCATTGGAGCCCGATTCACTGGATGCTTTCAAGAGAGAATTAGATAGAGCTCTTAAAGATAGTGGAGTCAAGGGATATGGGGAGAAGGCAGGCACGGGGTACTGATTGTGGATGATCAGCCATGATCACATTAAATGGCGGTGCTGGCTCGAAGGGCCGAATGGCCTACTCCTGCACCTATTGTCTACTGTCTATTGAAACTTAGTTCAATTAGAACTTTAGTTGGACCACACAGGACTATTGTGATAGTTCGTGCGTGTAAGCCATGAAAAGTTTATAAAGACACAAGGGAGACCATAAGAAAGATTCACTCCAATTATATCGGAACTAATAGGCTATAACTGTCAGGAAATATTGAACGGTTGGTGAAGATTGAGTGATGACCTAATAAAGGCCTGTAGAACCATGGAGGGGTGTTTTGATGGAGTCATTGTGGAGAACACCTCTCCAGTCTAGGCAACACCAAGAGCACAGACCTTAAATATTACATGGCGATTAATTAATAAACCCAGTAGGGGATTGGAGAAAATGTTCTCTTCTGGGCAAGTGGTGGGAGCACAGAGTTCTTCATCTGAAGAAGAAGCCCCAGGTGGCGAAGATCATAAAAAAGAAAATTTTATGAAGGCAGTTCCTTGGCCAGTTGTGCCTAGCGTGGATACCTTTGAAGGGATGCGGGTAGAAACTTAAGGGGGAATGGAATGAAAGGCTGTGAGATCAAACGAGACAGTGTAGGAGGAGGATCAGAGGGAACATCAATATCGGCCGGGTCCTTTGGGCCGACTGGCCTGTTTCCGTGCTATAAATACCTTGCGCGCAGTCCAGATATCTCACGGCATGGGTTAGGCCTAGGGGTTGCCAACTGTCTCACTCCCAAATACGGGACAAGGTGACGTCACCGCCCCGCGCCCCACGTGACCTCACCCAGCCAGCGGCCACGTGCTCCCGCTCCACCAATGGCGGCCGCCCAGCCCAGGAGGCGGGTTGCTACGCAACCTCTGTTAGGCGGCGCCCGGGCCTCTGGGCCTAGACTCTCTGGAGCTAAAATGTCGGAAACCTCGAGTGCGGGATCGAAACTTTCGGGACCTACAGCGTCAGGACGTACAGTGTCGGGCCTACAGTGTCCAGGCCTACAGCGTCCGGGCCTACAGGGTCCGGGCCTACAGTGTCTGGGCCTACAGCGTCCGGGCCTACAGTGTCCGGGCCTACAGCGTCCGGGCCTACAGCGTCCGGGCCTACAGCGTCCAGGCCTACAGCGTCCGGCCCTACAGCGTCCGGGCCTACAGTGTCCGGGCCTACAGCGTCCGGGCCTACAGCGCCCCCCCGGGCCTACAGCGTCTGGGTCTACATCGCCTCCTGGGCCTACAGCGTCTGGGCCTACAGCGCTCCCCAGGCCTAATACGGGACAAGGGCGGTCCCGTACGGAACAAAGCAACTTAGCCCAAAATACGGGATGTACCGGCTAATACGGACACGTTGCATGCTAACCAGTCGGTGTAAAGACTATACATGATTACCATCGAGCCATCCACAGTTTACAGATACATGACAAAGGGAATAATGTTTGGTGCACACAAAGTCCAGTAAAGTTCCATTTTAACGATAGTCCAAAGATCTTTAATGCAGTAGAGGGTAGCTTTGTGGTACGAGGGGAGAGATGTTTGCCCTGATGGTCTGCAGTCGGAGATATTAATTCAGGTTACTGTGTGGGAAGGAACTGCAGGTGCTGGTTTACACCAAAGATAGACACAAAATGCTGGAGTAACTCGGCGGGACAGGCAGCATCTCTGGAGAGAAGGAATGGGTGACGTTTCGGGTCGAGACGCCTTCTTCAGACACCTTCTTCTGAAGGAGGGTCTCGAGCCGAAATGTCACCCATTCCGGAGATGCTGCCTATCCCGTTGAGTTACTCCAGCATTTTTGTGCCTAATTCAAGCAGTGAGGCTTGCAGAGTGAGTTTGTACTCCACACTGACAGCTCCCGACCTCAGGATTGAGACTGGATCTCTAGCGCTGTGAGGCAGCAACTCTCTAACCAAACAAATGCTTCGTTGCCATTAACAGTCAGACTCTGAAAATTAATTAAATCAGTCTGAAGAAGGGTCTCGACCCGAAACGCCACCCAGTCTTTCACTGGATTCACTGGATGAATTTAAAGGAGAGTTAGATGGAGTTCTCGGGGCTAGTGGAATCAAGGGGTATGGCGAGAAGGCAGGCACGGGTTACTGATTGTGGATGATCAGCCATGATCACAATGAATGGTGGTGCTGGCTCGAAGGGCCAAATGGCCTCCTCCTGCACCTATTTTCTATGTTTCTATGTAACTATAATTCAAAACTATATTCACAATGTGAAATCTCCACGATAAAATGATTTGGCATTTGTCTATCACGGCATATTTATAAACTGATATCTTCACATAACAACATTTGCACTTCATAGATTGGATTCCTCCAGACTGTTTAATTGCCGTATGTATCGACAAGTGAACAGCGAGATTTCCACTTGCCGCGGTTTAACAGGCCCGTAAACACAATAACATGCAGATGATATATAATGATGAAAAGACAATACTTAATAATCAAAATTCCTTTCAGCATATTTAGTGGGTTTTTTCCGGTTAGTTTAGTTTATTGTCACGTGTACAAAGATACAGTGAAAAGCTTTTCGTTGCGTGCTAACCAGTCAGCGGAAAGACTATGCATGTTTACAGTGTACAAATACAGGATAAAGGGAATAACATTCAGTATTTTGCCTAATGTAAGCATATTATGGGTACTCAGCTGTGGGTACTCAATATTGATTGTGTTTGATTATCTCCAGAAGCCTCTGTCTTTACACACATAAGATAAGTCCCAAATAACACAAAAATATTCTTATCTTATAGAAGACAGACACAAAAAGCTGGAGTAACTCAGCGGGTCAGGCAGCATCTCTGGAGAACATGGATAGGTGACGTTTCACAGAGTGCTGGAGTAACTCAGCAGGTCAGGCAGCATCTCTGGAGAACATGGATAGGTGACGTTTCACAGAGTGCTGGAGTAACTCAGCGGGTCAGGCAGCATCTCTGGAGAACATGGATAGGTGACGTTTCGGTTCAAGGAGAAGGTCCGAAGAAGTGTCTCGATCCAAAATGTCATCTGTCCACTCCTTCCACAGATGCTGCCTGAACCGCTGTGTTCCTCCAGCACTTTGTGTTTTGGTCAAGATTCCAGCAGCTGCAGTTCCTTATGCCTTCACAGCGTTCCTGTCTTTTCCCAGGGAGATTGCTGCCTTTTTTCTGTTGATACCTAAAAATAACTTAGATGATTGTTAATGTGTTCAAATTGCATCAATAGGAAGGTCGAGAAGACTTTTGGTACAGTGGCCTTCACAGAGCTCTATCAAACTCTCTTTTAAATTCATCGAGTGAATTGGCCTCCACTGCCCTCTGTGGCAGAGAATTCCACAAATTCACAACTCTCTGGGTGAAATAGTTTTTTCTCACCTCAGTTTTAAACGGCCTCCCCTTTATTCTTAGACTGTGTGGCCCCTGGTTCTGGACTCCCCCAACATTGGGAACATTTTTCCTGCATCTGGCTTGTCCAGTCCTTTCATAATTTTATATGTCTCTATAAGATCCCCTCTCATCCTTCTAAACTCCAGTGAATAGTCATGAGTCACAGGGTGTTGAGTATAGAAGGCAGGCACAAAATGCTGGAGTAACTCAGCGGGACAGGCAGCATTTCCAGAGAGAAGGAATGGGTGATGTTTTGGGTTGAGACCCTTATCTCCCACAGTGGCTGGTGGGTGTGTGGAACAAGCTGCCAGGGGAGGGAGTCGAGGCAGGTACCGTAACAACATCTGTGTCCAAATGTCTGAAGAAGGGTCTCGACCCGAAACGTCACCCATTCCTTCTCTCCCGAGATGCTGCCTGACCTGCTGAGTTACTCCAGCATTTTGTGAATAAATCGATTTGTACCAGCATCTGCAGTTATTTTCTTATATTATATGGACAGATACGTGGATGGGAAAGGTTAAGAGGGATAGACAATAGACAATAGACAATGTGGGCCAACTGCAGGCAGGTGGGACTAGCGTAGATGGGGCACCTTGGTCGACGAGGGCAAATCGGGGCTGAAGGTGGCCAGTAATTCCAAGACTGTGATAATCCTGTAATTTTACATTGAAGTAATGTAATGTCAAAGCAGATTGAACGGGGAGAAAATGCACCGTTCGATGCACCAAATTAATTCAGACTGTTCATCCCACAGCTTGCCTCTACACGTGACCTCTCAGGTGAGTTGTTTTAAACATAACCTGCTAAAGAGAAGAGCTTTAGCACTGCAGTAACATTGTAAATCTGAATGGGGTAACATCGTACAGCGAAAATAAATGGTGTCAAAGCCACATTGAAGCCTAGCTGAGAAACAAGAAGATTAACAGAGATTAATTCACCCTCTGTTGCACATGTCAAATGTGTAATGTGATAAATTCAGCTCACCACGTTTCACAAGCACAGTTTAATCAATGCGTGGGGGCTATATTACATAAAACAAAGGATACATTTCTCTTCCAAGTACAGGCATCTGGCAACCAGAGATAAATCACCGGTCTGTTGTGAGAGAACCATTGGCTTGGTGTTGTCTTCACACGAGTCAGTCTTTAAATGGTAGCAGGTGACACAGATGATAACAGGTATAACAGGTATAACAGAGCTTTATTTGTCGTTCGGTACCGAAGTACCGAACAAAACTACATAGCAGTCATAGAAAAAAAGAACACAAGACACATAGCCCCAACACAAACGTCCATCACAGTGACTCCAAACACCCCCTCACTGTGATGGAGGCAACAAAAATTCCACTCTCTTCCCCACGCCCACGGACAGACAGCTCGTCCCCGACCGACCCGCACAGTCCCCGCAAGGGGATGGAAGTCCCCCCGGCCGAATCGCACCGGGCGCTGAAACGTCTCGCGGCCGAGCCGGGTGATGAAAGGTCCCGCGACCAAGCCTTGCGCAGCTAAGTCCCGTGGCCGAGCCGCACCGGGCGATGTTAAGTCCCGTGGTCGAGCCGCACCAGCGATGTAAAGTCCCGCAGCCGAGCCGCACCGGGCGATGTAAAGTCCCACAGCCGAGCCGCACCGGGCGATGTTAAGTCCCGCGGCCGAGCCGCACCGGGCACTGTTAAGTCCAGCGGCCAAGCCGCACCGGGCGATGTTAGGCCCCGCAGCCGAGCCGCACCCCACGCCGTGAGGAAGAGAAAAGTTTCCCCCACCCCCCCCCCCCCGCCACCCCCCACCCACACCACCACCCCCCACACATACACAACCAAAAAAAATACAAAAACCATCCCAACACCGACACACAACAAAAAAAAAGGAAAAAAGACGAACAGACTGCTAGCGAGCCGCTGCCGTTGGGCGCCGCCACTTCCGCTTTATAAATGCATGACGTGGGCCGCATAGTGGCGCAGCGGGTAGAACTGATGCCTTGCAGCGCCGGAGATCCGGGTTCAATCCTGACCTCAGGTACTGTTCGTGTGGAGTTTGTACCTTTGTACAGTGACCACGTGCTCTGGTTTCCTCCCACACTCCAAAGACACGTTGGTTTGCAGGTTAATTGGCCCTCTGTACATTGCCCCTAGTTTGTAGGATAGAACTCGTTGCCATGGTGGCGATCCCTCCAGGTCGAGGATGAGGGGCTAAGTTCCGTTGATTTTATGATCTCTCAGGTGGTTTATGAGTCCCAACGTTGAGCGATTGAATCGAGTATTCACCGCTTCCGTGCCGGTCCTTGACGAGGAGCTTCCAGCCGACACGTGGCCCGCTCCTCTCGCCCTTCCCCCTTCGCCGAAGGTTTTGAGTGATGTTTTGTGCCGC